>NW_007730856.1:73502-74737 GCF_000696425.1 Galeopterus variegatus | reverse complement strand
GCTCAGTAAAACTACAAAACTGCTGTTTCACACACTTCTTCTAGCAATAAATTCAAATAATGTGATTCTAGAATTGCCTTTGTTTTTTCCACTTTGCTTTTAACCCCTTAGTTGCGTTGGCCCCGATTTCCGCAGGCAGCTCCATGCGGTCTCCTCCTGCCCAGCCTGTGGAGGCCAGTGTAGAAGAAAACCCCTCTCCCTCTGTTACCATGCTGGCTGGTATGAGGGTTTACCTTCTATGGGAGATGGGTCATGCTGTCTTAGGATACAGAAACAATGTGCACAGCAGGAGTGGGGCATTCACAATGAATTAGGCTTCAAAATTTCATCATTTAGTGTAGACAGTCCACTCAGATCCCATAAGCACATCCTGGTTAGAGATTGCTGCATCCACCTTTAACATCAATAGCCCCAGGCTACCAGGGTCAGGTGCACAGTTACCCCTCTGATACCCTTGAACCCCAGCAGTATGTAGTTATTATAGGCAGAGTAACCAGAAGGGCACACAAAATCAAATATTTTAAAATTATTGGATATTCATTTTAAAAACTAGTTTCAAAATCCAAGTTTATAGCTTTTCCCTTAGATCTATTTTCATTTTCTTTAAAGACTTTATCCTTTTTAGTTGGCTAGAATCCAACCAGTGATCTCATGATTTCAAAATTCATTTGAATGTTCTAATGTACTTTGAGGACAAGTGAGCTCTCAAGTAGGGGATGCCTTATCGTCCATTGCTTTTTTACAAGGAGGCAGTGACTATGTACAGTGGTTGAGAACTCAGGTACTGGAGACAGACTTGGCCTCCACTTACTAGTGGTGCAATATCAAACAAATTAAGTATCCTCTCTGAACCTCAGTTTCTCTTTCTATAAGTGAGAAGTAATTATAAAATCATAGCCATTATATTTTCATATCATTGCATCTACTATATTTTGCTTTGCTTATGGCTATATACTTCAGTACCATTTTATAGTCCTGCATCACTGATTACTTAAAGAGTATGTCCTCCCTTCCTATAATGCAAATTCCTAGTAAAAGTATTGTCAACACTCCACCTCTGATCCCTGCTTCCTAAGCTAAACCCTTCAATTATGTTACCACTAAATATTCAGGTGGTTTAATACACATTTTCTCTGTTCATTGTGGAGTGTAGGAAGTGAAAGCAATTCAAAACACCTCTTTAATACACCTGGATATTGGCTATTGGTTGAATTTGGACTGGTGCCGTTTGATAA
>NW_007730856.1:61987-72779 GCF_000696425.1 Galeopterus variegatus | reverse complement strand
ACCTCTTTAATACACCTGGATATTGGCTATTGGTTGAATTTGGACTGGTGCCGTTTGATAAAGCGAATGGATTTATCTCCATAAAACTACATAAATCTATAAAAGTTATAAATAAAATATACTCTTCTATGTATTTTTGATAGATATAAAGATGAGGGTTAAAATTATTTGATTTTTCCCTTTTTTAGGATTCACGAATAGTTGTACATTAATATTTTCTTTGCCTTCGGGAATTCAACTAAATTCCAAGTGATCTTAAAAAAGACTAGCCAATTTCACACCAAAAATGTAATCCAATTCCTCTAGTAAACCAGTTCCCTGGAAGCGTCATTATAAAACTGTCCTCAGGCCTTATGGATGACTGTTAAAAATTAGTTTAAAAGATTCAGAAGATTTATGTGGAATGGTGGAGTGTGATAGTGAGGGTTTTTCACTGTCCCCGATACGAAATTCCATTGAACAGGCCAAAGGTGACATCTTTGTCAAAGGCGAACAGGGGCAGAATCAGAGGCTTTGGAGGTGACGGCAGGCAGCGTTGACCTCATATTGAAAATCACTGTAGGTCCGAATATTTGTGTCCCCCAAGATTCATGTGTTGAAATCCTAACCTCCAAGGTAATGGTATGACGAGGTGGGACCTTTGGGAGGCGATTAAGTTATAGGGACAGAAACCTCATAAATGGGATTAGTGTCCTTGTAAAAAGAGGCTCTAGAGAGGCCCCTTGCCCCTTCCACCATGTGAGGACATAGTGAGAAGGTGCCATCTACAAGCCGAGGGTGGCCGTCACCAGACACTGCATTTACCATCACTCCCGACCTCCAGAACTGTGAGAAATAAATTTCTGTTGTTTGTAAGCCACCCAGTTTATGATACATTTTTTTTATATATATAACAGCCTGAACAGATGAAGACAGATAGTTTTCTGTACCTTCATAACCATTAAGGAGGAATTTACAAATTTCAGATAGAATTCTGGTTTTTCAAAGATTCATGAACACACTCATTTCATGTTGACTTTACTGACAAATTCAAGAATAAAACAAAGAGAATTCTAAATTCCAAAGCAGATTTCCATTAGAAACACTATCCTCTTCTTAAACATTTAGAAATAAAACAAAGAACAAAACTCCTAAAACAAAAATGCTAAATTTAAGGAAAAAGCTACAGTTAAAAAAAAAAAAAATCCCGCTTTGAGATTTTAGGCATATCAATTTCCCTTTATCTCTATTTTCTATCACCATCTCGAATCAAAATCCTTTACCTGGCTAAGCAGGGCTGAGACAGGTAAAGAGAAGAGTAAGTTTTTTGGACTCTCTCTGGATGTTTCCCTGGCACTGGCACTTGTGATTCAGTATGGCTTCTCGGTCCCCGACCAGTCCTGGAAGTCCAGATCATCTTGAAAGCCAAGAACACCTTCTGCCCTCTGATTTTGGCACAGCGGTGGCCACTTCACTCGGATGTGTGCTGCCGGCAGCTATTTCTGCCTCCGGGCCCGCAGGCTGGCATGCTGCAATATGCTGTACCTGGGGCTACACCTGAGACCATATGCACGTTCAGCTGCTCTACCATACAGGGGCCTGCTGCAGAAAGGCGAGGGCCAGATGGAGCAGACAATACCTGTGTGCGCCCGTCTGACTCCACGCTGCTGGGGACTCGGTGTGTGGAAAATGGCAGACTATAAACATTTAAATAATAATACCACAACACATGCTGATTCTTTACCACCAGGAAGGTAAGTGGAAAAAAAATAAAATAAAAAAAATAAAACCTTTCTGGGAAAGATAAACCTACTTTGGAGTAGGAATAAACTTTTTTTTAAATAAAACTAAGAGTCAAATGGTTAAAACTAAATGTGGATCTAAAAAAGAGTTCCAAATGTGGTTACTAGAGGTGGGAAAAGGGGAGAGGGAGAGGGGGTTAGTGAGAAATTGGTTAAAGGTCACAAAGAATGATCACATTTTCTAATGATGAATACACTAATTATCCTGATTTGATCATATTGATATTCAACTCTGTACCCTACAAATATGTATACTCAATTACGTTTAAACAAAATAAAATAGGAATTTCAAGGATGAGCATGGAACAGTAGAAAGCACAGGTGCACGGGGGCTGCGAGTCATGGATTTCAGTGCAGCAAATTGCTTATGTGACTTTCTACAAGTCAGTTTACTCTCCATGTGCCTCAGTCTCGCCACGGATAATATAAAGGGAGTGGCCAATGCTATTCAGGATGCCAAGATAAAGAGTCTCTGCCAGGATGTAAATCAACACAAGAAGATTCATCAAGAAAGTCTGGTTACAAAAACATTTCAGCTGAAATTCCTACTTGCTTTCAAATATAAAACAAATATGGTAAAAAAAAAAAAAAGTGAGATTTGACTTAGTTTGCTATAAGTTCTAAATTCTCCAAAAGTATATAAAAAAGAGATCAAATGTTCAATTATTCTTTCATTCTACAAATATTCATGAACTCCTGGTAAGCTTAATAGAAAAATTATGTCCAACCATTCTAGCTTTGAAGGTTTCCTGCAAAATGTGATTCTTGAATGGAAACTTATGTAATGAATTGAATGCAGCTCCACAAAAAATCAGGTGCATTGATAAGGTGGAGAGGCAGGCCCAGCTGAGAAAAGGCAAAATCATGTGAAAAAGAATACAGTACATGTGGAAGTGCACAAGAAGTTTTCTGTTGCTGAAATCGAAAGTACAAGAGTGAAAGATGAGAAGGTAGAAAGTCTTTAGGTTATAGAAGACCTTGAATTCCAGGCTGAGGAGCTCAGACATGTCCTACACGTGACAGGAAACAATTGAGGGGCTGCCAAGCAGTAGGGTGATAAGATCAGGTCTATATTTTAGATTAACCACTGTGATGCCTGCAGAAGAATAGATTTGGGAAGGAAAAGCTGGGATGCGCAGAGACCTGATCCATTTATGTAGAGTATCTTGGGATGGAGAGATAATGAAGCTCTGAAGTAAGAAAGAAGAAATTAAAGCAGATCTAAGAAATAGGATTGAATTTGCAGGCTTCCGCTTCTACTTTCTGGGTAGGCTTCATTCTCTGATGATTTTAGCTGCTGATCTACTACCATTCTCTCCCACAAAAGATTTGGCTTATCAATTAATTCAGTACCCATACAGATGATTCTGCCAAAACTCTGGGCTCTCAGTTCCTCGACCTCCTGTCATTCAACGATCTTGTCCTCCATGGGACCCCAGACACCCACTCCTCTGGTTATCCCCAAGACTGTGCCATTAAAATAAGCACAGATCCTTCATATTCACAGTCAAGCACTGCCTCTCACCTTCCTAGCTCACTTCCTCTGGTATTCCAGTGCAGCTTTTTCACCCCAGTATTACCACCAATCCACAGATCCCGTCATCTTTCCACTGTCCCTCAGCCCCTTGGTGTCCTACCTCCCCTCTATCATTACAGAAACTCCACTGCATTCATCCCCAACTCCTTCACCCCTCTCTTTACATCATCCTTGCTTGGCAAAGTTACATCCCGAGTAAATCCAACTCTCTGCCTCCTCTGTGTCCTACCTACTGTGCTCACACATCTAATCATTTCTGGAGACAAGCAGCCATGCCAACTGCTCTCAAATTCAAATGCATACCAAGAATTTCAAGTGCGCCCTTA
Source organism: Galeopterus variegatus (assembly GCF_000696425.1). Classification (NCBI taxonomy): domain Eukaryota; kingdom Metazoa; phylum Chordata; class Mammalia; order Dermoptera; family Cynocephalidae; genus Galeopterus; species Galeopterus variegatus. The sequence continues at coordinate 69,135 of NW_007730856.1, read as the reverse complement.
TCGCTGGCTGGCCATCACAGTATATTTTCCAAGTCTATTCACTCCTACACGTGATTAGGTTACTATTTCATACATTCTCCTTTCTCTGCAAACCTCCAGCACTTTCGTTTTCATTCTTACTATCAATGAATAATCTTGCTTGCTATTTTACTAATATCATTGTAGCATCAGAAGAGATTTCCCAAAGGCTGCCAGGACCAAATTTACCAACCAAACAATATCCAATTTCTATTTTCTTGCTTCCCTCATTACATGGACAAAATCTCCCCAAGTTCTTAACTAAGGCAAGCATCCCCCCCCCCACACACACACCCATACACTACTTTCTTCACCATCACCAAAGACATTGCTTAAGTAATTCTCCTCTTTATATTTTTCCACCCTACTGGATCATTCCCATTGATACACATATACTATTATTTTTCCCATCATATAAACAAACAAATAAAAACCTTCCTTTTGGCCAGACTTCCCCCCACACTTCTCTGATTGTTTATTATACTTGGTACTTAAGCTCCCACCTTCTTTTAGATGCACTCTGATTAGCATCTGGTTTGACCACTCCACTGGAATTTCTATTATAAAGGGCACCAATGGCCTCCACATTGCTAAGTCCGGAGATCAGCTCTCAGTCTTGGCCAAACAAGAGAAATGTACACAGTTGATCATTGCCTCCTCCTGTAGCAGATTTTAATTTTGTTTCCAGGACCCCACATTGCAATGGTTTTCATCCCACCTTACTGGTTGCTTCTTCTCACGGTCCTTCACTGCTTACTGTTCACTCCCCAATCTTTTAATCACTGAATAACCAGGGCATTCAATTCTTTCATCTGCCTTCTATCTATCCCTTCGTCTTAGTGATATCATCCACTCTAAGGTCTTTAAATACCATCCAAAAGCTAGGCTACGCTCAGATTTTTATTACCAGCCCAAAAGATTCATTTGAATACGTCACTCATGTATCTGAGTGCCTGTTCAACATCTCCAGTTCTTTCTCTCACTTAATACATCCAAACCCAAATTCCTGCTCTTCTTCCCCAAACCCGTTCCCTCTCCATCATGGCTGCTGGCAACTCTATTTTTTTAGTTGCCCAAGCCAAAAGCCTATGGGTTACCTCAACTTCTATATTTCTTTCAAAACATACATTTAATCTGTCAGAAAATCCTGTCTTTCAAAATAGGGGCAGAATGCAGCAATACTGCGCTGCCATCACCACTGACACTCTGGTCCAAGGCACCTACATCTATAGAGTGGATTATTGCAATGGCATTGGAGCTGAACACCCTTATTCTGCCTTTTCCCCAGCACAATGAGGGATCTGATTAAAATTTGAGTCGGATCTTGTCACCCTCTGCTCATAATCACCTGATGGCTTCCCATCTCACTCAAAATAATGCCAACATTAACAGGACTGAAGAGACCCTTGTGGTGTGTCCCCCAGATCCCTCTGGAACCTCCGTTCTTACCACTGTCCCCCTTCTTCTTCCCTTTAGCTAGCCTGGCTTCCTCACTATTGCTCAAACACAGGACTTCTTTCAATCTAAATCTTAAAATTTGAGTTGGATCTTGTCACCCTCTGCTCATAATCACCTGATGGCTTCCCATCTCACTCAAAATAATGCCAACATTAACAGGACTGAAGAGACCCTTATGGTGTGTCCCCCAGATCCCTCTGGAACCTCCGTTCTTACCACTGTCCCCCTTCTTCCTCCCTTTAGCTAGCCTGGCTTCCTCACTATTGCTCAAACACAGGACTTCTTTCAATCTAAATACACAATTACAAATGTCTTCTCCCCAACTATGGGCTCCCTTTTCCCTCTCTAACATATCTTAAATCTATTTTTAGCGAATAGTTGGGATTGCAGTAAAAAAGGAAATCTCTATTACCAGAAGTAAAGAAGGAGCCAAAGGTCAGAGAGCGAGGCTCAAAAGTGGTTGTTGCTGTAGCTCTGCCAGCCCTGGAGCACTTGTCGTCCCATTAATGCTCTGGCCCTTGAGTTCTCATGACTCCACACAAGTGGAAGACAAGGCCTCAAACCCATAAGAGCTGTTGCATTGTAACAGCCTGCATAACACCAGAACACCCCAGCTATGACTAATTCAGGGAAATGGAAACCAATCTGCTCAACAGCCAAAAGACATCAAAGAGATTATCTCGCCCTTAGTGAAAAAAATATGTATTGTGTTAAAAACTTCCACTAGAAATTAAACCATACACTTTACGTAAATGTGGACTCAAAAATTACATTTCCCTTATTATGAAGGAAAACTCAAACTAAGAATTAATGTTTTAAAATAGCATATATAGCCCAGGATGGTGATACCCTCAAATGAAATGAATGGGAAATCATCCATCAATCCCTACCTCAGGAAATTCCCATGGGAGGAGGAAGGCAGAGACCAAGACTTACCAAAGATGAGTTTACAACCAAAATTACAAACCTCGGAAATTCTGTCAAGAATGCAAGGCAGCAGACACACACAAAAAGGTGCATTTGTGTCTCAAATACACAAACAAGACTCTAAAGGTGATCGTATACTAAGTATGTTTAAATGGTTGAAAAGATTTTTAAAAGTTTTTTATTCCAATAGAGAGATGAGGGGAGGGAAAATAATCATAGAAAATGTTAAAAATTTTCCAGAATTCATGAAAGACAGGATTTCTCAGTTTGAGAAATAAAAGTAAATTTAAGGAGGATAAGCAGAAATGGGTTTGCCCTTAGTTGATGTAATACTGACCATTTTTGTAGTATTTTCATCTGAAAGATTATTTTATGAATAAAAAGATGTTGTATAATAATCAAAATGTGTTAAACAGTAATCAGAAAATAAATTTAGTTTTTTTTCCCATCACTTTTCTTCTCTTAGCAGAGAAAATCATTACCAGTTCCTTGTGTATCCTTCCAGAAATAATCTATGCATATACAAGTATGCACATATAGTTCATGTATTACAAACTTATTGTTTACACAAGTGATAGAATACCACATACACTTCACTTTGTTTAATTTTTTACAATACCAAAATTGTTCCAAATAAGGACATATAAAATTGACTCATTATTTTTAGTGGCTACATAGTTTTCTATTGAAAAGATGGGTAATAATCTATTTTAATTAATTATTATTGTTCTTTTAGAAATTCAAACTTTTTTTCAATTATTTTGTTATAAATAATGCTACACTAAATATTATTGTACAAATATCTTTTAACATAGTTTTTGTCTGTAGATAAATGTATAAATATGGAATTTGCGGGTCAGAGAAGAGTATACTTTTAAAAAATAATGATAGTTAAAAAGTGCATTTTTATTTTATTTCGTGAAAGGGCTACATGCTGAAACTTTAGACATATTTTCTTTGGGTCAGAGAAGAGTATACTTTAAAAAAATAATGATAGTTAATAAGTGCATTTTTATTTTATTTCGTGAAAGGGCTACATGCTGAAACTTTAGACATATTTTCTTAGATTTCCAGATATTCAAGTGCTGAACATTGCTTGACTTTCCTTTTTCTGCAAAGCATCCAACAAAAACACCCAACTCCACATTTGATTTACATATGTCATGTTTTTTACTTAAGATGGTGATGATATCTAATCCAGGTAAATATTTTGATTCTTCTCCTCAAAGCCTGTTGTGTGACTTCCAGAAGAAAAAAACAAAGACAATGTGAAATCCAGATACACCCCTCACCCCTTTAAAAAATTATTCATTAAAGTGTAGATCAAAAACCACATTCTCAGCTTTGGTGGCTCAAATCTCCATTTCCCTGAATCAGAACTTGTCAACTTTTCTCTCCACCTTTTCAGTCCTTTACCCTTATCTAAGTTCAGTTCTGTCTCTGTTCTTGTGCACCTGCCTCACCCCTTAGACTGTAACCTTTCTTGAGGCTGGGACTGACCTTCTGCCTCACCCTGCTGCCTGTCTCAGCATCTGAAGCCATGGGAGCAGCCCTGCAGGCCTTTATTATATTAAATTGAAAACAGAACATAGCTATATTGCCATTCCAAATTTTAAGCCATGGGAGATCCCAAAATTGGCATAAAAGAAGAAAGTAATAAGTCAACTTAGGATAACAGATAAAATATATTCATTTAACTTTTTGAAAGTTTTAGTGTTCAAGATGAAAACAATTAAAAATGTTTGGGTGAGAGAGTAAGCTTTTTATACATAATTATCAAATTCTCCCCTTAGAAACTTCTGACATGAAAAAAAAAAAAAAAAACAGAAACCACATTAGAAGCTTCTCTAGTTCTGCCATTATAAACATGCCAAGGTCTCTAGGCATGGGAGATCCCAGTCGTGCCTGTCCTTGTAATAATGAGTGTGCTCTGAAAACAGCTTACCCTGCAGACCTCTGAGACTGGAACAAAAAGACCCTTTGGGGTCAGTCATCTACTTGTAGCAACGCTGAATTTCCTAGAACTTCTGGGGAATGTGCATGTGATATCAACAAGGATGAAACAAAAGATTAAAAATATGCTGAGAATTTTGTGGAATTTGCTTAAAATACTTCATGCACTAATCCAGTTTGCTTGGCCTATGCCCATCCTCCCATATGTGAGTATGATCCCTCAGTGTCTCAGTGCCTCTGCCCAGCAAGTTAACAGTTTTCAGGTGAGAACTCCATCTTCTCCGGGTCTGTGATCTCTCAATCCTAAGGCTCTGTACAAGTGCCTGGAGCCTAATGTGCTCTTGCTGTATGTATGGCAATTATGAGAAGGGCAATGTCACATGCTCACTTGTGGCTCTACAGGAACAAACTCCCATATTAGCAAAATGATGCAAATTCACTTAAACTCACAAGATTCTTCTGAATATTCAAAATGATCGATCTTTAATCTTTTGAAATACTCACATGGGTAGAAATAGTAATATAATTTTCTATTTAGGAGGTGACTCTCTTTGATTAGATGAATCCACGAATGTTTTCTATACCTTATTTTAAAAATTAAAGACTTTATTGAGCTTTATTGATTCAGCTCAAATCAGTATTTAATCAGGACCACAATTTAGGTTCACAGAACCTAAGTTTAATAAAATATAATTTTCAAGGAGAACTATTTGATTCGCAAAAGGGAGATAATTCTTGTCAGCATAGTCATTTAAGTTGCCTTGTGATATATATCATAAATGATAGTCTGGCTGGTTAGTTCAGTTGGTTAGAGCACAACCTCATAACACTAAGGTCACTAGTCAGATCCCCATACCAACCAGCTGCCAAAAAATAAAAAGTCATAAATGATATACATATTTTCTTTAACATGTCTCAAGTAACATTTGCAACTATTCAAACGGTTCATTTCACAGATAGAGTTTCAGATCATATATTTATATTTTATTTGTCAACAAGCATTTTACCTTTTTATAAAGCAAAAGAATTTCTCCCAAAATCCTAACTGTCTTTATCAAATACAAATATGTTGCTACTTGAAGCAATTGCTCCCAAATTGTTGATTTATACAGCCTTGAAAATCATAAATTCCCAGGCAAATAAGTCACTTTGCGTTTGGTTTCAACAAAGATAAAATAAAAGATTTTTTAGAGGTGCTGACTAAGGACTTTATGAAATTTGCCTAAACACTTCATATTCTAATTAAAGTATATACTGATGTGTTCTGTTTTCCTGAGAGCAGCAACATGGTAATACGTTTTTAACAATTCAGATCTGTGCCTTTTCATGGTGTGTTTTGCAATTCTACCCAACACATTTTTTTCTTTCTCTAATCAGTAATCAGTACTTTTTAGGGTTTATGTGTACAGTATGTAATTTGATTTTCTTCCCTGGTGAGCTATTACATACACTGAATACCGAGATTAAAAGTACATATATTTAGAATCAAGGAAAGCATAATATATGTTTTTGCTGCTCTTCAATGATGAGCCCTATACATTAATCAAGGTTGCAAGCTTCAAGCAAAGCATTGTGGTTTCTTCTGCTCAAAGATAACAGCAGTTCTTTAATCAGTGTTTTAATGTCAGGTATGGAACTGGGGAGAGAATCAGGAGCATGTGGCTTCTTGCCCAAATGACCTTAATCTTATTATAAAAATGTTCCTTTTTGGTTTCCAACCCTAAAGTCTCAGATAAACTTGTGATACCTTGAATTTTATTTTACCATAATAAAGACATTTAATTCATGCATTCTTAGTTAATTGGTTCTACAGACAGGTTGCCTTTTTTTTTTTTTCTTTTTATATAACTGGAGCTTTAAATGCAGAATCTAGAATCTGTCCTAATAAAAACCACCTGTTGAGTTGACACCCAGTTTTGTTGGCTGGGAATGGTTTTTTGTCTCTCTGATTGAATTGTGGTGAATGCACCTGGGTTGTTGTGGTATTAGAATGCATTGTGATTTGATTGAAGGTTAGAAACTATGAGCAGGTTTTACAGAATTACAGAATCTTATAATAATGAAACTGGCTGAAATCATATACTTATTTATCTCCAATCTACTTGATTTACAGATGAGGAAACAGAAACCCAGGAGGTAAAGAGAATAGACCAAACCTTTCTAACCGATTAGTTAGCAAGGCAAAAACAAAAGCAAAATTCTCTTGATCACTAAAACTGGGTTAGTCCTAATATAGCACTAATTTAAATGTTATATGACTTTGAACATATTATGAAAATTTTTCCAACAAATTTAACATCCGATTTTGAATTCATAGGGGAAATGAGATTTGTGGCTTTCTAATAAAGATACATTTTTTAAGGAAATTAAAAAAGATATTTGGTTTTGTTTTAAACAGCGATAACAGAGGAGTTGTTTGTGTGTCTTAGTGGTTTCTCTGGATCGGGTTACTCACTCTAAACCAGATATAATATGATATGAGCAATTTTCACAATCTAATAAGGTGAATTTCAGTGGCCTGATCTGGAAAGAGAAATGATGTCCCTCAGTGTCTGGGAAGAATGTTACTTGTGACTGGATTGGATGGTATCAGCCCTATTGGCATGGGATTTTCTGATCTATAAAAGTGTATTTACAGGCAATACCGCTTTCACCCTTATTTTGATGCCATACATTGTTCTAAGTTCTTTTTACTGGAATCTTGTTCACTTGGTACTATTATTCCTCCTATATTATAGGTAAATTCTGCTCTAGAGACTATAGTTTTTCTACTACCCCATACAAAAAAAAAA
>NW_007730856.1:61117-61650 GCF_000696425.1 Galeopterus variegatus | reverse complement strand
AAAAAAAAAATAAAAATTACATAGCAGTGATCTCTTTTTTCATCACATATGATGGTACTGGAAAATTGGAAGATGCGTGTATAAGAGATATCGTATATGCACATCCTCACGATTCTATAAAAGGAGACACAGCACTGTGTTAGTGAATTGCCCAACTGGAAAGCTCCTCATCTCTCTCCATGTGTTATAAGTCTCCTTCATAAGAAAATTGAGGTTCTGCAATGTCCAGCTAGTGAAAATACTGTAGTCTTATTTTTGGCCTGTTTCTCTGTTGAATGCTATTGATATGATAACAGTATCTAATCAAATGTGGCCCTCAGGGAACTGTCTGTGTTCAATGCACTGTCCTCTCCTTCTAGCCTTGAAAGGTAGAATAGTGCAGTGGTGTGTACCTAGGTTCTGCCTTCAAACACTCATTGCTACCTGTGTGGCTTTGGACAATTTACATAATTTTTCAGTGCCTCAATATCTCCAGCTACAAATAAAGATGGTAATAATAGCAACTACCACATAGGATTGTTTGGGGGGCTTAC
>NW_007730856.1:58320-60396 GCF_000696425.1 Galeopterus variegatus | reverse complement strand
CAGCTACAAATAAAGATGGTAATAATAGCAACTACCACATAGGATTGTTTGGGGGGCTTACATAAGGTGATATTTCAGAAATGCTTGGAAAAAGTAAATGTCATCAACAAACACATGCATTGTTATTCATTATTACACTCACTGTTATCACATTCATTGTTATTATTGCTATTATTACTCATGGAAGGTATGACCTGGGCCTCTCTCCAACTGCGTAACCCTTCAATCACCTGCTTCTCTTTCTGAAAAAGACAGAACCAGAGAGATACGCCAGGTTTCATTAACCCAGATGCCTAAGGCATCAAGAAGGCCTTACAAGCTCTGGTCTGTTACTTGAGAGCTCTAAATACAGTTGCACTTTTTGTCTCCATTTGGTCCCATATAAACATTCAGGAAGGTGAGGACTTATTATTACCCCAAACCACCTAACGGCACTTGAGATAGAAAGTAACTTTGTACACCTTCCTGAGCTATGATTGATGTCGCTTGGATTCCCTCACTTTAGTCCACCTGCTGGAGATCAGGTTGGATTAAGATAGTTCCTTTTCTAAAATGTAAGTAACCTCTTATAATGTTAAATCTGGGGGTGGGTAATCCACACATTATTGTGAAATAATGAGTTTAGGTTGTCATATCAACTCTCCTAATGCCTTCTTGGAATTCGGTGGAATGAGGGCTAATTCGGACATTGGAGCAATTTAGGGAACCGGTACGGAGCTCTCAGAGCAGCTTTCTCAATGTTTGATGCACATGTGAATCACCAGGGATCTTTGTAAAATGCATATTCTCAGTGGCACTGAAGCAGGACCTAGCAAGGTGTGTCTGACATGCTCCCAGGTGGTGCCCTGATGGTGAGCAGCTAGGTCATGAAGAATAGTAAATTTGGGGCAATGACAGGGAATGGGGATAAGATTCATCAAAGTGCTGAGGCTCTGTAAAGTCTGGGAATTCTAAAGCCTCCTGCCACCTTCATAAAAGCAGCTGTAGCTCTTGACAGATGACCTACATTTAAAAACAGTCGTCTAAAAGTCCTAATTTCTTTACCAAAGTTGGCTGATGTCCATGTCACTGATTCAAAGAATTTGGGGTCATAGAATTTAGGAAGTGGTAGTTATTCTCATTTCTAATCAAATTCCATTTGTTCCTAATGAAGGGAATGTTCCTAATCCATTATTTGGAATTTCTACTCAGAAAGCTTATTCTGGGCAAAGGGATGCTAAAACACATAGTGACCTTGACCTTTAAATGTGAGTCATTAAATGACCATCATCAAAAATATCATCTCTTGAGGAAAAATTTACCATGAATACATTATTACATAACTCCTTTTCCTAAGGCTAAGGCTGCACATAAGCTATGTTTTTGTTTCTTGATAGAAAGTACAGTCATTATGATTTTTCAATCAATCAAAATCTCATTAACAATGCTTTCATTTTACAATCGAGGAAAGAGAGCCACAGAAGGACTGTGACTAACTGAAGTCACAAAACAATTTAGAAACAGAATCAAGGCAAGTATCCATGAGGTACTTTCAGCCCAATTTCCTTCTATGCTGTTGCAACATGTAACTTTTAAGTGCAGTCATCCTCAGTGTCTATGGATTCTGTTTTTGTGAATTCTGCTCTCTAAAATTTATTTGTAACCCCAAAGTCAATGTTCACGGCATTTCTGCAGTGGTTCATGATGCACACAGAGCAGCAAAACATTTGAGTCCCCTGATGTGCACGTTCCCAGCTGAGGTTGAACAAGGTGGCACTCAGCTTGCTTGTTTCAGCTGTCATTCTATAAACAAGTGTCCTTTTTGAGGTCTATATTAATGCCACATTTTTTTGGTTTTTTGGTTGGTGATTTCATTGTGTAAAATGGCCTCCATGCACAGTGCTGAAGGTCTGTCTAGTGTTCCTACATGCACGAAGGCTGTGATGTGCCCTGTGGAGAAAGCACATGTGCTAGAGAAGCTTTGTTCAGGCCAAGTGATAGTGCTGTGGGCTGTATTAAATGAGGTGTCTTTAAACAGAACCATGCATAAACAAGGCTATGTATTGATCAGTTGGTGAACATGCGACCAGAGGCTCA
>NW_007730856.1:54900-56372 GCF_000696425.1 Galeopterus variegatus | reverse complement strand
GCTCTCTTCCCCCATCTCCTCCCAATGGGGACCGGAGGGAAAGAGGAATCCAGGCAATTCACTTGCCCACCAGAAGGGACACCTAGGGAGAGACTGATAACGAGGCTAGGGCCATTCGGGTCAGCCGGCGGCGGACCCAACAGTTGTTGATAGCATTTAAAGTAGAAAAGCCCACACTAGTTGTGGAGATTTGCGACCCTGGGCTTGACCTATGTTATTATCTGAATGTCCTCCCAAATTTATGTGACAAAACATAATTGCCAATAGTATTCAGAGGTGGGATATTTAGTTAATAGGGATATTTAGTCATAAGGGTGGAGCCCTCATGGATAGGATTAGAGCCCTTATAAAAAGGCTTGAGGGAGNCCAAAATACTTTTTAATGGTGACTTATGATAATTTAGGGCTTACTATAAAATGCACTGATATATAAAACTTATTAATTAAAGCATCATTGTCCAACACTACAGGAAAATGCATTCCTGCTGACATGAATTATTAAAATCTTTGCTTTTCTTGCTTTATTTCTGTATGTATCTTTTAGATCCCCAGGTATCAATAAAGTGTGACAAGATTTTTTTTATGATGTCCTATCTCATTTTGTTTCAAATTTTACAACTATCTGTGCTAGAAATCAGCCAATTTCATACTATTCTGTCCTCTGCCAAAATAGAAAATATTTTGCCACCAGTCTCTGTGAGATAACCTTACAAATACTTAAGACACCTACTATATACTGTTCTGAAATAGTAATTGGTTCCAAAGCTGGCTTTCAAGTTCCCCGTGGCTCACCACCTGCTGTCCTCCCTGGTGGGGCCCCCAGCCATTTTCCTTGTTGTAATCATCTTGGGGCCTTACGCCATTCACCAGGTTGTGTCCCTTATAAGGCACAACACCACTTCTCTCGTAATGCTTACCCAGGTGGTAGAGGAGGTGGCCCATAATGAAAGCCCTGACAGCCCTTGGGTCAATATGGCCCTTTAAAAAATCAACGCCGATCTCTAAGGCTCCTCCCTGCCCCCGCTTGGCTGGATAGTCAATGACAGGTAAGATTTCCAGAGGGAAACAACCTAAGACAGGCACAGCCACCAGAGGGAATGGAGGTGAGGCTGGGAAGGTTAGCCACCTCCAGCTGTCTTATTAAAACAAAAAGGGGGAGATGTTGGGCCTTAAAAACTAATGCCACCTTAAGTGACATTACAAGCAGCACCATTAACGTGGCAGCCTAAGATGGTGCCGGGAGGAAGTAGGGTGGGAGTGTCTGCAGGAACTTTGCCTTAGCCCTTATTGGCCAAATACGTGCTTCCCTGCTCATGAACACTGCGTGATTGCGATAGCTAGGCATTGAGACAGGATGCATGCTCTCATAACCTTTAAGCTGATTGGAGGAGGTAAAAACCTCCCTTCCCCACTTGCCTTTAAAAGCAAGTGCTTGTGTGATAATAAATGGAACTGCTCGACAGAACCCCCGCC
>NW_007730856.1:53080-54343 GCF_000696425.1 Galeopterus variegatus | reverse complement strand
AAAACAAAAAGGGGGAGATGTTGGGCCTTAAAAACTAATGCCACCTTAAGTGACATTACAAGCAGCACCATTAACGTGGCAGCCTAAGACGGTGCCAGGAGGAAGTAGGGTGGGAGTGTCTGCGGGAACTTTGCCTTAGCCCTTATTGGCCAAATACGTGCTTCCCCGCTCATGAACACTGCGTGATTGCGATAGCTAGGCATTGAGACAGGATGCATGCTCTCGTAACCTTTAAGCTGATTGGAGGANAAATTATGGATGAACTTTTCCATATTTTCCAGATATTAAAGTCAAAAGCAGGAAAAAAAAAATCTTCAGACACCACCAGAAATATAGATGAAATATATAGCCATGTTTATGAGTGGAATTTGAAGCTGTTGCAATCCATGGGCTTACCAAGTCTGGACATGTATCTTACAAAATAAACGTTAATGCCAGAACAAAGATTTAGATAAAGTCTATAGGAATTCTGTGAGGTAGAACTGGATACCCTGCATATAACCAAGAGCTGTACCCTTCGTAAGCTGGCACTAGAAAAATTCTGCCTGAAACTCAAGGACATGCCCCAGAAGTAATCAGTTGTGCTTAAGCCATGGATCGAATCAGAGACAGCCTCAAAAATAATTTTGAGTCCTCTACTATAAAATATGAAAACCAAAGTTGAGAAACAGTTGTATAAGCTGATTGAAAACTGGTTTAAAACCATCCCATAAGGATGCCTCTAAAATGCAGAGTACTTGTGGAGGAAAACTCCCATGGAAAACTGCTCCAGCTGAAAATGTGCTCATGAATAAGTGATAAAGAAAGAATCCCACAGCCAAGAAAAGACAGTTAAAAGACACAGCAAATAATATAATTAATACTGAAGTAATCAGTGACAATAGAAAAATATCTTTAAAAAACAAGTATGTTTAACATATTTAAAAGAAACAATAGACACATAAGAACAAGATATTATGTAAAAAATATTGTAAAACAGTGTTAAATACTAAAGACATTTCCCAAACTTAAAAAAAAAAACAAATAGTCTTCAGATTGAAAAATATTACCAGTTCATAGGTAGAAGCATTAAAAACAAATGCATATGTAGTCACCATATCATGAAACTGCATATAATATGAAAAGGAAACCACGTCAAACTACCAGACAAAACTAGTCGATTATTTACAAAAGAACAGTAGTAAGAGTAAAAGCTGACATCTCATCGCTAACTATCGATGTAAGGAATCTTTACATGTTACACTTCAAGTGCTGAAGGAAAAT
>NW_007730856.1:52376-53045 GCF_000696425.1 Galeopterus variegatus | reverse complement strand
CATCGCTAACTATCGATGTAAGGAATCTTTACATGTTACACTTCAAGTGCTGAAGGAAAATAATTCTCAACTTAGGATTCTATATCCAGCTTACCTTGCTGATTTCCTCACTGTCTTTGCTGTGGTGGTCAGCCTCACTGGGGGTGAGCTGGCTTCTACTTGAGGTCTTATGTCACTTTGGGGCCAAGAGTGTCATCTTGAGATCACTAGAAATTATTTTATGCAACTTATGTCAAAGCTTTTCCAAATGTTTTCTCTTATATGAGGACAAAATTTTAGCTTACTAAAATGCCCCCTTTGAATTTCAAAAGTTTTGTTATTTGGGAGTCTCACAGGAGCAAATATCTTAGGGCTGCCTGCTTAATGAAATATTTTGCCAAGGTATTCCCTTTAAATTCTAGGTGACCCTTTTTTAGAGACCTCACTTACCTTTTCAATAACTCCTTCCTTTGAAATCATTAGTACACTGTGATGGTCAGTTTTGTGTGCCAGCTGGGGTAGGCCATGGTCCACAGTGATCCAATCAAACACTAATCTAGGCATTGCTATAAAGATACTTTGTACTTCTGATTTAAGTCCATGATCAGTTGGCTTTAAGGAAGATTAGCCTAGATATTATATGGGGACCTGATTCAATCAGTTAAAAGGCCTTAAGAGCAGAGTTGAGGC
>NW_007730856.1:49336-52255 GCF_000696425.1 Galeopterus variegatus | reverse complement strand
AATGAAATATTTTGCCAAGGTATTCCCTTTAAATTCTAGGTGACCCTTTTTTAGAGACCTCGCTTACCTTTTCAATAACTCCTTCCTTTGAAATCATTAGTACACTGTGATGGTCAGTTTTGTGTGCCAGCTGGGGTAGGCCATGGTCCGCAGTGATCCAATCAAACACTAATCTAGGCATTGCTATAAAGATACTTTGTATTTATGATTTAAGTCCATGATCAGTTGGCTTTAAGGAAGATTAGACTAGATATTATATGGGGACCTGATTCAATCAGTTAAAAGGCCTTAAGAGCAGAGTTGAGGCTTCCCTGAGAGAGAAGAATAAGAAAAAAAAAAATTCCCGATGGATAGCAGCTTCAACTCATACCTTAGAGTTCCAGCGTGCCCTTTCTGATGGCCTGTTCTATGGTTTTTACATTTGCTTTGCTAGTTTCTACTATCTTATAAGCCAATCTCTTGCAATACATTATTAGTATATTCATTATTGCAAATTTTAATTATTCTCTGTGCCCCTTACCCAGTATCTTCCAAATTCCCCTCCTGCACCACCTCTAGTAAACATAGGGAAGTAAGTACAGTTTTGATTGCTAATGTGTTGGGCTCAAAAATTCTGGAGGTGGGCTATCAGAAAGAGGGGAAGTCTGGATTGGTTGATATTGGCATTCATAGTCCATGTGAGTACATTGAAGTTGCATTTCTGTATAAGCAGGGTAAAATTAATCCAAGGACTGGTGCAAGGTATAGTAATAATGTATCTTCTTATGTTATTTCCTCCACTATGGGCTTTATTCCTTTATTTTCCTTATAGTTTCAAATGGTATTCTGCAAGATTGGGTAAAGATTTGGATGGATCAGTCTGAACATTGATAGACTCAGCCCCAATAATCCTTTTGACTTCTACAGAATTTTAAAGTTCTGTGAGAAGGAAATGTTGTGCCATCAGGACATTCTGCCATTGTAGCTCTTTAACTGATGAGAAAGGTAATTACTCCAATTTTCACATATTTAAACAAGCCTCACTGCCCCCAGGGTGCAGCCCTTCCTCCACAGTTAGGCAAAGATCCTGCCGTGGCCCCATCGCCTCCACCTCCTCTGTGTGCAGGTGAGGCAGTGCCTCCTGGCTGCTGTCACACATGCTTCCTGTCTTTATTTCAGCTCCAGTTCCCACCAGTCACAGTGACATTTTCCCCAACTGCTACTGATCCTCACCACAGGAAGATACACAATTGCTTCAGTAGAGTAATTATTGTATTTTACAATCAGGTCAGCCATTTTTCAGCACAGGTGCATTTAATGGATTAGAGCCACATGCTTTAAAAATCAACCATGCCATCCGTTTCAATCTGAAATGAACCAACTGTGCTTCAAGAAAAGGCCAATAAGGCTCTTTGCTAATTGCTAGAATGTGATGACTTAGTTCTGGGACATCAGAAACATTGGCTGGTGGAGACGAGAAAGAAGTNCCATGCCATCCGTTTCAATCTGAAATGAACCAACTGTGCTTCAAGAAAAGGCCAATAAGGCTCTTTGCTAATTGCTAGAATGTGATGACTTAGTTCTGGGACATCAGAAACATTGGCTGGTGGAGACGAGAAAGAAGTTGGGATAATAGACTGGAAATAGGACCCAGTTGTAGAGACGACCTCAAAGAGGTGTATTTAATCCAATCCACTGAGTCTAAAGGATGAGATACAGTCACATGAGTCATTAGTTTTCAAGAGATACCATATCATGAGTGGGGATGCAGCCAATTCAGTTCAATGACAGGGGGAACCTGAAGTGTCTGTAGCACCTCACAGAGAACCTAGCAGATAGAAGGCCATAAATTCCTATGGATTAAGAGCAGGCAAGTGGATCCCAAGACCCCAGGAAAAAGCTTGACAAGTTCCAGGCAGCACACTGAGGGTTCAGTTGAGGGACCTGGGGTCAGTGGGACTACTGAAGTTGTAGAGGAACGTAGTGAGTTGGGCAGGTGGGGTGAGACCGAGAAGGTTATGGCTCAGTGAGCAGCGGGCATGCACCATCCCCTCGGGCACTCCAGCTGGTGGATTCAAAGCATTCCCACCGATTGCAGAGCCTTTCTGTTCTGACTGAGGTTGCTAATACTCTACCTGGTTGGTCCGGACAGACTAAAAACAAGGTGTGGCTGAGTCTCCACATCACTGGTTACAGATTACATGAGTAATAGAAGGCAAAAATTGACATTTTCATGTTACCCTCCTTCCTTGAAGCAGCCCAATCAAAATGTAGGACAGGTGGCACTGTTCCAGCTCAAGGGTCTTGTTCTCTTTTTGTTTTTCCATCCTAAGCTCATTTGCAAGAGCTTCCCCACCAATGAATACCCTATTGGGTGTCCATACCTCATCTGTGAACCCACAGTTATCCTAGGGGATTGCAGGTCTGGGGAGGTCCTCTCATGGGTGACTGGGTGGGAAGTGAGCAAGACGTGTGGCTGTTGGGTGTCACTATGTCTGAGCAGTCAGTGGATACATTCCCATTGCAGGAAAGTCTTCTCCAGAGCCTGCAGGAAGACCCCCATGCACGGGCCTGGTGGTCAGGCACTGGCAGGTGTGGCCCAGGGGAATCCGTGCTGTCAGGAGGCCAGGCCTCTTCTCCCATCTGGCTCTTGCACACTCAGATACCAGGCCCCAATCCCCATCACTTCCAGAAGAGTAGTGCCTCTTTCTTCTGGAGCAACTTCCTCAGAGAGAGCCTGAGGCTCCAGGCTTCTGTGGCCGTTGTCTTCATTTCTGTCCCCCAACCTCTCCACGCTGTTCCCAATTCCACCCCTCTGGCTCCTGCCCCACGCCGCCCTTCAACCTCCCCACCAACCCCCCCCCACTTGTCCTTCACGACAGACCTTGAGGGCTTATTAAACCCAGAATTCCAGCACCCAAACCATGAACTTGGTCCCTC
>NW_007730856.1:47034-48917 GCF_000696425.1 Galeopterus variegatus | reverse complement strand
CTTGCACACTCAGATACCAGGCCCCAATCCCCATCACTTCCAGAAGAGTAGTGCCTCTTTCTTCTGGAGCAACTTCCTCAGAGAGAGCCTGAGGCTCCAGGCTTCTGTGGCCGTTGTCTTCATTTCTGTCCCCCAACCTCTCCACGCTGTTCCCAATTCCACCCCTCTGGCTCCTGCCCCACGCCGCCCTTCAACCTCCCCACCAACCCCCCCCCACTTGTCCTTCACGACAGACCTTGAGGGCTTATTAAACCCAGAATTCCAGCACCCAAACCATGAACTTGGTCCCTCTTCTAAGACAGAGAATTGCTCATCCTCCGATGTCCCCTAGAAGTAAGAAGGACTTTCCTTCCATCTTTATTATGTAGCGAATGAAAAGAAAAGTCCACAGGGGCCATATTAAAATTTTAGCTGGATATCTCCACGTCACTATACAGTTCTACTGTCCCAGTGCGTGTGTTAACTGTTCACTAGACGAGGCCCTTGCCTTCAGGGTTAATAGTCCAGCTGAGGAAACGGCAGCAGGAGACACTGTAGGACCACGTGGAAGAAGCAGTGCTGCACCCGATGCATGGGTGACTGGCATTTAAGTGACATTGGAAAAAAGGAGACACAATTATAGGCATTTTCCTGGAAGAGGCAGAATATGAGCTAGGTTTTGAGCTTGGGAAGATTTTGGCTAACAGGAAGAGAGAGAGGAAAATTAAGTTAAGGGAGAGGAATGGAAGGACACGGCTTTTGAGAGAGACAGAAGAGAGCTGTGCATGAGGCAGGAGCTGCAGGTTGGAGACATGAGACGTTGCTTGATTCTCTAAGGATAAAATGATGTAGGACTTTGAAACCAAGAATGGAAGCTTAGACCTGGTGTGAATTAACTACACAGATCTGAGTAGATCTGAGGGGACGGCTGGTGTCAGAAGAGGGACAGACAGGACACTGTTGCAGCCATCCTGCTGGAGGCTGGACAGAACCCAGCAGGGTCTTTAGAGTGCAGGTACGTGAACTGGCATATGGGTGTCCTTTAAGTGTCAGCTAGAGAGGTATTTCCTAAGCCTGTGATACCAGTGGGTTATATTTCAAACAAAATCCTATTCAGAAGCTCACTTTCCATAAAGCAGAGAGAGAGCTCAGTCTCGGCGCAGGTTAAATAGGGGCAGGGGTCAGCCACCATGTCACTTACTCTCTGGCCTCCATCCATGACGGGGCCCTACAGCAGCTCCACGTATATCCTCAGGGCTCCGTACACTTACTGAGGGCTGGAGGACAACACGCTGTTGTAACGGGCTATTCAGTTATTAAAATAGGAAGTGTGGAAAGAGCGGCTGCAGATGCCCACTCGTGACAATATTAACCAGAAACCTTGGGGGAACACCGGGGCCTTGGGACAGAAACGTACCAGAGGAAAGGAAATGAGAACCTTGTTACAGGTACCTTCCTGCAAACATGGAAATTGTAGACAGAACAGCAAGGCAGATGTCAGGAAGGGGCAAGGATGAATGAAGAAGGAAAGAACTGAGATGAAAGTGTTGGGCAAGCGTGAATGTCACTTGGCCCGGGCAGCAGGGCCACTGCAGCACGTCCTCAGTGACCCTTCTGACCCACCCAGCTGGCCCTCCTCCTGTGTATTTCTCAGAGTGGAGCAAAAGGGAGAATTTTTAAATCCACATTGAATTGTGTCATTTATGTTTAAAACCAACAAATGTTTTCCAGGGCTTTCAGGATGAAGTCCAAACTTGTTCGGTGGCTGCGTGCTCACCAGGCCTTCGGCGACAGCGCCAGTGCCTGAGCAACTCGCTGGGCTCCGTCCGACCTCTCCAGCTTCTTCTCATCTCCTCCCTCTCTCTCTCTCCCTCTCTCCCTCTCTCTCTCTCTCTCTCTCTCTC
>NW_007730856.1:39900-45846 GCF_000696425.1 Galeopterus variegatus | reverse complement strand
CTCTCTCTCTCTCTCCCTCTCTCTCTCTCTCTCTCTCCCTCTCTCTCTCTCTGTCCTTCTCTGTCTTGCACACACACACACTTTTTTTTACTTCTATTTCTGTGCTTAGCCACACTGGCTCTGCTTCAGCTTCAGCTTTTCTTCGGCTTTCTCTCTGTCTTTCTCTCACTTCGGGGCCTTTCCAGGTATTGATCCTTCACTGGAAGCATTCCCTTCCTTTCTTCAGCTGGCAAATTCCTACTTGCCCTTCAGGCCTCAATTTCATTGTTATGTCCTCTGTGAGACCTTCTGTGAACGTCAGATCTCATACAGTTCTTTCTAACTTGTGCCACATTGTACAGGTATATGTCCTTTTTTCCCCACCAAGATAAAGTGCCAACCATGCAAGGATCAACTTCCAGTGCAGTGTCAGGAGCCTGGTGAGCTCTCCATGGACATGGAGGTGAGGGAGGGGGAAAGGAAGGAGGGGAGGGAGGGGAAGAAAAGAGAGAAGGGTGCAAGGGAGAAAGGGAAAGCAATGCCTCAAAGGAGCTTCCCTTACTGGAGGGCTATAATCAGCCTAAAACAGTGAGCAGAATAGCTGATTAATTTCATTTAATAAATAGGCATTTCTGAGTTGGTGATGTACAGAAAATTCTTAGTAAAGTAAAAGTAACTTTAAATGTTAGTGATCTATCAACTAGGATTAATCTGGTTGTATGTAACAGGAAAGCTAAAAAATGGTGCCTTAAACTGCAAGATTTAATTCTCTCATGAAAAAGATGCAGTTCAGGGTTGATATGGTGGTTTCTCAATGTCTTTAAGGACCAGTACCCTCAGACCACTGTTCTTCCATCCCTAAGGCACCTCCTCACTCCCCTGATCCAAGCAGCCCTTTCATATGTGGGGATAGAATGGAGGAAGGAGAGAGGGCTTGCCCCCTCTGTCTTAGGGTATAACCCAAGGTCACATATAATACACATTAATATCTCATTAGTCAGAGCTTAGTAACATGGCCATACTGAGCTGAAAGACAGGCTGGGAAATGTAGTGTTTCAACAGGCATGTGATAAAATTAGGATCTCTATTACTGAAGAATGGGAGAGACAAGGTGTCACATGTTGTTCTGTGGTTTTCTGCCTCAGTAGCAACTGCTTGCACCAGTAACCTTGTGATTCATTTTTGCAAGTCTGCAATAAAGGCAGAATTCTAGAGTCCTAAAAGTGACATCAGTCTCAATTGCAATGCTACAAGGAGCAAAACAAAGCAAAATATAAAAATATAAAAGAGCACAATAAACAACAGAATGGTGAAGAAAAACCTGACATACAGAATCATACAAAAATAGGGAATGTTTTCCTTTAAAACCTACGCTCACCCATAAACACACCTCCTTCAAATTTAGTAGCATTAAACAAAAACAGAGTTGTGCTTTGCTGAGACTTTTAAGTCAATATGTAGCATGGCTGCCAGAATTCCAAACAGAAGCAGGGATTTGATAAATGGCATTGCACGGTCAACTCAAAACATCATAATCAGCTGTGAATTCAAAATCTTGGTAGGCTGGTGAGAAATGCTGACTGAAGTATTGCTTGGGAGGGAGACACAGCAGGTCACCGAGAAGCCCGAGTGGTTTTCTTTGCTTCCTGCAATTCTGCTCTGAAGCTGTACTGATTGAGTTCTATCATACATTAATGGGAATGGATGACAGAGTGTCACCGACTCTGGTGTCATATGTGCTGTGTGGCTGGGGCCTGAGGTCTGGGACACGGAGTGTGATGGAGCCATCTGTCACCCAAGGCAAAGATGTTCTCCAACCTGAGGCTGTGCAAGTCACCTAGGTCTCCACCTGATGTTCGACAGGCTGTTTCTTTATTTAAAAGAAAAATAACCAGGGCTGGGTGCCAGGGAAAAGGCATTGGCCCCCCATCATCAACAGCAGGAAAGCTCATTAGCTTAATCTTCCAGCACTTGCGGTTCAAAACACGGCAGCTCCTGAGAGCTGCTGAGGCCGTGGCTCACCTCCTGCAGCAACACAGATTCAGGAAAGCAGAGCAGAGCACCCTACCTCAGCCCTTCTAGGAATTTCTCCTCTTGCCTGTATTCCACCTCCTCCCTTAGGACTTCGTTCCTGGCTCCCTTGCGAGCCCATTTCTGCTCCCTGGAGCACAGAGACCTCTCTCCCTCCTCTGAACTTTTTGAGCAATGTCTCTGTTCTGGTCGTTTTATAGTTAAAACATCCTGCCTTACCTCATTTTGATGAATTCATGTGCATATTCCAACTATATTATTCGAACTTAAACTTATTTATAGTTCTTTGTAAACTCCGCAGAACTAGCAAGTATCTGGCACATACTAGGTGTCTGCTTCAGAAAGTTGTGTGGGTGGCTGAAAGAACCAGTGTATTTTCTACCTGCCTTTTTCAATCCAAGTACACAAAGAACCCTTTGAAGCCATCCTTCTAGAAGGCCAGGTGGGCATCAGCTCTCAGGAGCAGCTTTAGTGGACCACCAGCTGGCTAGGCTTCAGGGGCCACAAGCCCCACCAAGGCACCTTCCACTGACTGGAGACGTGGCCCAGTGTAGGACTGAATGTGGAATAAAGAGCTCTCAACACTGGATATAAGTTGGTTACTATCCAATGTCTTTAGCACTGTAGAATCTGCCTCATCGATGAGTGACCCTGGATTAATCTAACCACTAAAGTTTAGGCAGTTTCTGATGCTGGAACTGTAGTTCATTTGAAACCCGCAGCAGTCGCTTGCTCAGCAGCCACGTCACAGCATTTAAATGGAACCCAAGCTCTCCTTGCCCCTGACGCCTGCAGTCTTGGTAGGAGTGAGGTCACTTTCTTATGCACAACTTCCAGCAGGCTTAGCTCTTGCTATTTGCATAAGCAGATTCCATAGCAAGGCTTTGGGGCTAAATTTGAGGGGAAATTAGGGGACGAGGTAGCTGCTGTCATAGTGTACTAGAAAATCTTGGCATGAAAAGTTTAGTAGCCTTAGAAGATTTCAGTGGGAGGCTTCTTTGCTGTGGGTTTATACAGTTCGGCAGCCCAAATTTCTGTCTGAACCCAGATAGCCAGGTTGACATGAGACGTCAACCTGGCAAGGGGTCTTCTTTCTGTTCAGTGAAACTGTATTGCTATGTGTACAGGGAGATTTATGGTTTCCTCTGATGAGCCAATATGTTTACATCTTTCCAAAATAAAATTCTTTGTAGAGACAGCCGACAGAGAGTGTCTGAGTGACAAACATTTGCAAGAGTGGACTTCTGAGAGCTAAAGCATCCTAGCCACTAAGGACTCTCCGTCTTACAGTCAGCGGTGTCTCTGCTCCTAAAGACGATTCTGAGCAAATAGGTGGGGGTGGAAAGAAGCCTTGAGATCTGCTGCCTTCCCAGCTGTCAACAGATGAAGTGGCCTGACATGATGCAGACTGAGGGGAACTGGCCAAAACCAAGCAGTGGCCAAGTTCAGATTGTAGCCAGTTTATCTATTTTTTTTTCTTGTTTTGTTTTATTTATATAACAGGGCAGTTTTCTGTTTCTGAATACTTGCTAGTTAGGAGAAGAGTGGGGTCAGGGGAAAAGAGGATCCTACAGAGTCAAAATAACTACAATAAAATACCTTAAATTTCCCCCAATATCTTTAAAAAAGGAAAATGTTAAGACACTGAAATACTGTCACGTGGTGGAGGGAGAATTCTGTTTTCCCCTAGAGATCAATATAAGGACTGGTTTGGAAACATGATAAGGAAAATTTCTTCATAAAATAAAAATAGACTTTCCAAAAGTGAAGATTTTCTGGGTTAAATTAACAGCTCTCTGAGGCTTGGGTTCGTGACTGTCTGGCAAGTGCTGTAAGGAGGACGGACTGTCGTCTGTGCTGGTCCCGTAGGCAGGACTTCTGTGCTCAGTAGAACATTGGCTGCAGAATCCAGCACGGTCCCGTCTCCACAGGCCGAATGGAGTGTACAAGTGTGTGGCAAGTGAAGGAAAGGCAGGCCTCAAGGACACAGGGGACGCACTGTGACAGAACCAGGAACACAGCCCGTGAGCTCAGCATTACTGTCAGTGATGCTACCTGAGGAAAGGACCACAGTGGAAACAGCAGCGTTAACAGCACACACTCTACAGCACTCAGGGCGCCAAGAATTTAAAATGTGTTATTTCATTTTCCTATAGAAACTGTGGCTCTTGCATTTTTTAAGGTTACGTAAAAGTAGAGAACCTGAAATTTGAACTCTGGTTGGATGACCCCCAAACTAGACTTTCCTATACAGTCCAATAGAGGCATCTTTTAACCAAGGACTGGATGATCCGTTCTAGAGTTCTTTGTTCTGTAACTTACCCGACAAAAAAGTAGCCAGAAGCAGCCTTCTTACCCAAGATTAAATGTAATTATTTAATAAGGATTTACTGGGCACCTGGTATTAGCAACAACCTGGTATCTGAGCATGCATAAGCATGGGCCATTCCCTCACGGGAGCGTGTTGGAAGACACGGGAGAGAGAGCGTGTCATGTGCCAGACACTGAACTCAGGGCTTCCTTGTAGTCTGGTTCAACCTTCACATCGCATGCATGAGGTAGATAATACTATCCATCTTAGATGAGTAGACACTGAGACTCAGACATTGAACCAAGCACCGGAGGATGCTAACTAAAGACTAGAGCAGAGATTCATGTCTAAGTCTCAAGCTGGGACCTGTGTTCAGCTCACTGCACACGCGCGTGTAGGTCGGAGGGAAAGAAGATGCGAGTGGGGAATGACTGTGACACCAGAATCGTCCTGTGCATGGAAACACCCCCTCGTGACCTTGCAGAGCAGACCCTGTACTGACGGGTGCATGTGTCACCCGTGAGTGGTAACCTGGGGTCATCCTTGCTCTCTGAGAGTCTGACTGCAGCAGTTGCAGGGGGCCAAGAGCAGCAGGGTCGCTGGCCTGTCCCCAGCTGACAAAAGAGGGTCCCAGCCTCTCACATGTTGCAAGCAGGAAGTCCCCCACTCCACGACTGTCCACAGCCCATCCAGCGTCTGCTGACAGAGTGTCTTATTCGTTCTTTGAGTGACCTTATGGCCAACTGGTTTGACTCTTCCCTCTGCTTCAGAAGCAAACACATTTGCTGGGAGTCACTGTCATGTGTTCTCAGCCAGGTGTCATTGGCAACTAAGTCGGCCTGACCCCTTCCATGAGTGAGCACCATGGATAGAATCGGCGGTGGACTTGGCATAATTGCTCATATTTGCTTCCGTGCTGCAGTGTGCAAAGAGCTGTCACAGGCATCTGCCACCAGGTTCCCAGCCTCCTAGGGAGCTGGGTGGACAACTGTCATCCACTTCATGGCTGAGGTAATAGGGTATTAGAGTGTTCAAGTGACTTGCTTAGTTACAAACAGCAAGAGTTTGTGTCCCATTTCGATAACTTAAGAGGCCTTTTCCTACATTGTCATACCAAATTCCAGGCAATCATGCTTTGTGCCAAGCAACAGAAAGTTAGGTTTCCCATCGCCTTCCTGTCTATTGCATCTGAGTTTCTGGAGCTTCACACTGTTGTTTGAGCATCCCCTCAGCTTGGGCCATGAAGATGAATGCAGTGGCAGAGGGGTGGGGTTAGGGGAGATACACATGAAGCCCAGCCCCTTGCCTGAGTCACGGGGGTCCTCTCTGTCTGGTCTTCCTGTGTCGGTCAGTGTGGGCAGCCACTCTCCTGGCCACACATGAGCGTGTGTTCACGCCTTCCACAAGCCCAGCTGGTCAGTGGATTTCTCCTGTCTCGTTGCCTTCCTGGCTGATGGACTGCAAACATATCTCATCTTCCTCTGTGCTTTGCCATGAGGAGCAGCACTGTCCCATGAGGCAGCAACCTAGTCTCTCCTTAGCAAGGTGTCACCAGACACTGACCCTTATACTCCAATGCCTTCACAGACCTATTAGCTACAAAGTAAGTACTTATTTGCACTAAC
>NW_007730856.1:34439-39329 GCF_000696425.1 Galeopterus variegatus | reverse complement strand
CTTATACTCCAATGCCTTCACAGACCTATTAGCTACAAAGTAAGTACTTATTTGCACTAACTCAAGATGAAAAGGGACAGGTCAGAGAGAGGCTTCTATCGTCTGGGAGAGCTTGCTTGAAAAAGAGCACATTCTGAAGGGTGAGAGAGCATGAGCCATCAGAATGAGGAGACGTTCCCAGGCTGGGTCACAGACTGCAGGGGTGAAGGTGAGACTGGGTTTGGCTGCGTGAGTAGGGCCTGGTCTGTCTGGGAGGGAGCTGGGAATCCCGAGAGGTCGGGCAGCTGGACAGCAATGCTGATAAAACTTACAAATTGAACACAAGAAAAGGAAGCTTGGAAAAAGATCCCCATGTCCTCATCTACAAAATGGAGCTGATATTGGCAGCCCCCATAGCTGTTTTGATGATTAAGTGAGGAAGTGAGATAAGCACACAGGGCAGCAGGCACGGTCCTGCAGTGGCACATGCTGAGTGCACGGGAGCTCTGGAGAGGCCGAGCCGATTCACTCCTCCCAACTTCATGAAGGACCTTTTCAGCCCCACGTTGCAAGTGAGGAACTTGATAGTCAGAAAAGTTAAGGACTGTTCATCACGATTACACTTTATAAGTCTGACTCCATGAAGAAAGTATTAACTCCATAAGAAAAAAGGACCATGTTTTTCACGTCTGCAATCTTCCTAACACCAACCACAGAGACTGGCACCTAGAAGTCATCATTTTTTTGATCAGTCAAAACAGAATAAATAAAATAGCAGCAACAATGAACATTTAATAATCCCTTAGTATGTTTCAGGCTCTCTGCTGGGCACAAGAAATAAAAAATTTGGTGTCTTATGTTGTTAAGGAGACCAAAATCTCCTAATTAAAAGTAATTTATCTTAGTAATTCCTGCTTTGGGATTCAGATTTCAATATGTTTAACCATTTCTCAATTATATGTATATATATGTATATATATATATATATATATATTCATATGTCAATCATGAACTAAGTCAGCACAGAGTAAGCATTTAAATTTCGGTTTCCNCAGCTGGACAGCAATGCTGATAAAACTTACAAATTGAACACAAGAAAAGGAAGCTTGGAAAGGGATCCCCATGTCCTCATCTACAAAATGGAGCTGATATTGGCAGCCCCCATCAGGCTGTTTTGATGATTAAGTGAGGAAGTGAGATAAGCACACAGGGCAGCAGGCACGGTCCTGCAGTAGCACATGCTGAGTGCACGGGAGCTCTGGAGAGGCCGAGCCTATTCACTCCTCCCAACTTCATTAAGGACCTTTTCAGCCCCACGTTGCAAGTGAGGAACTTGATAGTCAGAAAAGTTAAGGACTGTTCATCACGATTACACTTTATAAGTCTGACTCCATGAAGAAAGTATTAACTCCATAAGAAAAAAGGACCATGTTTTTCACGTCTGCAATCTTCCTAACACCAACCACAGAGACTGGCACCTAGAAGTCATCATGTTTTTGATCAGTCAAAACAGAATAAATAAAATAGCAGCAATAATGAACATTTAATAATCCCTTAGTATGTTTCAGGCTCTCTGCTGGGCACAAGAAATAAAAAATTTGGTGTCTTATGTTGTTAAGGAGACCAAAATCTCCTAATTAAAAGTAATTTATCTTAGTAATTCCTGCTTTGGGATTCAGATTTCAAATATTCATATGTCAATCATGAACTAAGTCAGCACAGAGTAAGCATTTAAATTTCGGTTTCCATTTATTTTGCATTTGAGGAGATATTGAAATAAAAACAACAACAAATTGCAACAGTTTGATTTCATCTTACAAAACACTTTTAAATGTGTTTTCTTTGTAGAAACGCTATTTGTTTATATACTGAAACATATTAGAGATGGCCTTATCCAGTCTGTCCAGCTGCTGAGTACATTTTCAGGGCAGCAAAATGCACCAATGCTGTTGGCTCTGAAGGTAAATAAAAGCCATTTTTGCTTCCCTTCTCTACCTCTCTAAGGCAGAAAAGAAATATGAGAAAGAGCTTACTTATGCTAAGTCCTTTCCAGAACCCTTCCCATTGCAGAAGTGTAGTATAATGTCAGAGATCTGATATTTACATCAGTCGTAATTCTTTTAGGAACCACCTTGTGTCCCGTTTGCATTTCTCTAAATGTCCTCCTCAGCTGAGCAGGTCCAGTCGTCAAGAGTAACTTCCACCAGTGCCAGAGCCACAATCACATGCTAACTCAAAGACTTGTGTAAACAGGCAGTTTTAAATAAAACCTAAATTTTAAGGTTGAAGGTTTACAGGAGTACTTGAAAAAGTTTGTGGAAATTGAATTAAAAGCAAATATGAATCCTTTCATGAACTTTTTGACGTACCTCTTTACTTACACTTTTGGTGCTAATTTTGTTAAAGATATAGCTTCAACTTTTAATTTCAATTAATAGCTTTATAAATCCTGTTTTTCAAAAACTGTTTGCCACTTATTCTAACGTGATAACTTGGCTCTTCCGTGACAGAATAAGGAAATGTGTAAGAAGTGTGTTTGGTTCTCAAGTGGGAACACTGACTACATACAGTTCACACCACAGAACAAAGAATCAAAAAATTCCAGATTTAGGCAATGACATTTCCCTACATAGAACTCTTTGTGTAAATATTATTTACTCATCAAGGATTAGCTCATTGTAAGATAAATTCACTCTTTTCCTCTACATTTGGGGCTGAAATAATAAAATGTCATTAAGTGAAAACTAATTGACAAATAGTCTTGAGAGCATTACAGCCACCAAATTGTCCCCCACCCCACCCCCTGGCCCCCAAGCAGAAATACAGTGTTTCTATTATTTTATTCTTGCAATGCTATCTTAACTCTCGGGGAAGGTTAAACTATTCTGCAAGCTATGAACCATCTACATATTTATTCTTTTTAAAGGTTCTGTGGTGTGTTAGCATCTGTATTGCCAGAAAACAAAATTTTCTTCAAAGTTATTCTTGGGCAGGCCTGGGACTCAACCCATATGTCTCACAGTTAGTTGCAGCTCAAGGCTTCAATTTATGTGACTTAGTTCCAAACCTGTCTGCAGTGCTACTCGGTTCAGTGAATGTGTGGCGCCACCTATTGGTGGGCCCTTAGAAGTTCACGTTCCTTTATCAGAAGATAACGTTTTAAGTAGAATATTTCATAAAAATAATGTTTTCTGAGGGTCTTCAAGATTTCAGACTGTATGGGTGCAATGAAGAAACTACTACTTTTATTAAATTATTTTCTCTGCGATAACTGAACAGCAATTCTCCTTTCACATAGATCTTTAGACTGGGTGGTTAGTAGAGAAAGACAAAAAAGTATTTTTTCATTTGCTTTAGACTTCCCTTGTGATATATTGGCTTTTCTTCCGAGCCATCTCCCAGGGAGATCAAATCCATGTCTGTGCATCAGTTCTGAAGAAAGAGAACATCATGACAGCCCAAGAAAAAACAAGAACCTAACACAAAAATGCCACTACTATTTTCTTTCACCATTTTGTAGAGATACATACAATTTACAGACTAAAAGTTCTTTGGGGATAGAAGCCAAAGGAGAATTTCCGAGTGCATGATTCTCACACAATAAACATCCTTCAGAAAACACTTGCAGCTTGTTATAGCTGCAGAACTTTCAGCTCAAACTACCCTGGCCTTGTTAATGGACTACTTCTGACTCCTCCATATACGAAGTAATTGGAAGCATCAAACTGCAAAAAAGCTTGGGGTTTTGTCTCTTTCATGAAACTTAGGGGGAAATAAACAGAAGCAAAAACGCTATTCCCACTGGTGTTAAGTACCCTGATTTATATCTTCCTCTGTTTCTCTATAACAAAAATATCATGAATGTATACATATGTCCCAACTCATCAAAATGTATGCATTAAATATGTGCAATGTATCGTATATCAATTACACCTCAATAAAGCTTTAACAAATTGGGGGTCGGATGGGAGGGGGATATTATTTTCAATATTTTCTATTAATCAATCTGCCCAAATGATCGCCATTTTTTTTTCCATTTTTAATCTTCAGGATAACAAAGAGCAGTTGGGCAGCTATTGATGGTGAAACTCAGCAGTCAACTACCTTGTAAATTAGAAGCTGTGGTAGTAAAAAACGGATTTGTATATCACCCGGAGTGGGGAGTGTGTCTGCCTTGTAAATTTAATTAAACAGCAGGTGCAAAAATCAGGTCATATGGCTTTGATGTGCCCTGTGCGAGGATGACAGCCAGACAATGATTCTAATAGGAAGAAATTTGCATACATTTGCATTCGATGGCAGAGAGCACTGGAGCCCTCACCCACTTTCATATTTTATTTCTAGGAAGTTGAATAAGATTTGAATGAACATTTTCTATTTAGACATTGTGGAAAAATACAAGCGAGGCTTTCGCACTCACGCAGAAGACCGTGTGAACTGAAGGCTAAGCTTTCCTGATGCACACTTTGAAATGCAACCACCCTGTCTGAAAAATGGAGAATGCTTAGAAATAAAAGAAAACAGAGAGTGAGGGAGGAAGAGGAAAAATGTATTGTATTTCTGTTTTTCATCTTTCCCAGAGAGCGTAACACTGATGAAGATCTTCCTTCTTGGGGATGTGTCTTGGGGCATCATAATCATTCTTTTCTCTCCTAGTCAGCACTATAAGTCCTGAAATGATAAAGATTGCAAAGAAGACTTTCAGATGCAGCAGTTAGCATTGTACATAAATTGTTTCTTCTTTTTTTTTTTTTCTTTTAAATAATGTATTTTCCTGACTTCTGGGGTAGACAATATCTTTGATAACAGCAAACTGGAATGTTTAGTATAAACATCACCTTTTTGCTCTTTGTGATTTCCTGCTCAGGTATGAGAACATAGTAAATAAACAATACACTTCAAGAAACCAGC
>NW_007730856.1:33251-33785 GCF_000696425.1 Galeopterus variegatus | reverse complement strand
TTTTTTTTTTTCTTTTAAATAATGTATTTTCCTGACTTCTGGGGTAGACAATATCTTTGATAACAGCAAACTGGAATGTTTAGTATAAACATCACCTTTTTGCTCTTTGTGATTTCCTGCTCAGGTATGAGAACATAGTAAATAAACAATACACTTCAAGAAACCAGCATTGTCTTTAAGGTGCTGCAGGCAAAGCTTTGACAGGTACAGAGGTACAACAAAATAGCACTAAGCAAATAGGTTCAAAGAATTAATCTGGGAGACCCTGCCACTCACCAGTGCCTTCTTATATAATTTTATTACTTTACAGGTTCCCCGCTCATCAAGAATTCTTCTGGCCTCTTTACACACCCACTCTGCACCCCGGGGTCTGGAGTTTCTGGCTCTGAGACTGCAGGAGGCGGATTCCCATCTTCACAGCCCCTTCTGCTGATGGAGCTGGTGTCACCCCATGCACAGCACCGTGTGTATTCAACTGTGAATCCTGCCAGTCTTTACACATGTGGTAAGATATGATGTCAGAAGAAAAAATAT
>NW_007730856.1:31146-32560 GCF_000696425.1 Galeopterus variegatus | reverse complement strand
ACACATCTCCATCATGGGACCATTATGCCATTTCTCTTTCTCTGTCAGTCTCTCCTATTTAATCGCAACCCTCTTGAGAACAAGGTCTGGGTATTACATGACTTTGTGAACTCAGTACCCTGTATGAAACCTAACGCCTGCTAGATGCTTAATAAATGCTAGTTGAATTAGCTAAAAAAATGAATGTGAATTACTCAATAAGTAAATGCATCATATTGCTTTGCTTTCACAGGGGGATCTTGAAGAAACACATGGTCAGAACTTCTCATCTAGTACTCAAAAAAACACCAGTCACCAGGGCTGTCAAGAGGCTGGTAGGTCCAGGGCTGGTGAGAACCCCCAGCTATTGTCCTAAGCCAGAGAAGCCACCTCTTTCTCTTGCAAAAAGCAGTGAGCCACTGCCTAGAGAAAGGACTCACATCCAAACCTGAGGAAGAAAAGTGAGTATCGCAAAACTTAAAGATCTGGGTCTAGAGAGCAACCATTTTAAGAGCACAAGCCCGATTTCTGAACTTAAAGCCCGTGTGAAAACGTATGTACTGAATTGCTGCCTCAAGGGAATAATTGTGGAAAGCCTGTATGATATAGTCTTGCTATTCTTTCTGAAGGATGACTTTCCTTCAAGTTGAAAATAAACAAACAAAATAGCGAAAAGTCAAATAACTTCTTACTTCTCAGAGTATCGCAAATCCTGAGAGTATAGCACAGTTCATAGCAAGCCAGCCAACAGAGATGTTTGGAACCTGTGCTCTCATCTGCCAAGGAGAAGGCAGTTGTGAAGAATAGGAGGGTTTGATCTAGACTTTCCCTAAAACATCCACAGGCAGCATATTGCCCAGTACACCATAGGTGCTATGAATGAATGACTACATGAATGAAAAAATGTATATCCTCTGACTACCAGTGTCTCTCATCTCCTTTCCAGTGGAGGGCAAGTCCTCTGAACCTTCCTTTCAGATGGTGCAATTGGATCCATGCTCAGCTCTTTGTCAACACTTGCCTTAACCCTGTCTTAAGGGACAGGCTAGTCAATTACAGCAGGCCACCTGATGCTTCCTAGGCTCTCAGCAGGCTGGGGTGACATCTGGAAAGCACTTGAAAGCATCCAGCCCCTCTCCACTGTGACAGTAGGGAAAATATGTATTGTGAATCACACACATTGATGATAGCTGCAAAATTTCTCAGCGGAGGCTCAGGCAATTATGAGAGTCTTTAGTGGGACGGATCTTAATGAGCTGGAAAGCTAGTGCATTTCTAGGGTGAAGACAGACTTTGAAGAAAGAGTCTGATGCTCTAAAGAATTCTGCTGGAGTCGTGCTACACTGTGCTACTCAAAGGCTTCCTTGCCAAACACTTGGTTTGACAGCTGTATCTTTCGAGACAAGTCACATACTACCACCATGTTCATGTTCAA
>NW_007730856.1:23749-29976 GCF_000696425.1 Galeopterus variegatus | reverse complement strand
AGGCAAGTGAGCAGAGTGCAAGGAGTTGCATATTTAGGGAGACACATGTGCATGGGTACAGGAAGATGGCATTGGAAAGCTTGATGATTATGAGTAAAACATCAGAAAGTTACAAAATAGCCAATACAGGAAATTACAGCACTAATGTCGCCTTCCTTTTGAGCCCTGTTGCTGCCCTTGCTTCTAACATGAACTTTGGAAAGAGCAACACAGACTTTTTTTTTTTCTTCATCAAGCCCCTCATTCCCATCATGACTTGAGTTTGCAAACAACATAAAAATCATTTGAGGTCCTAATAGGAAATTTGCATTACTAAAGTGACCCCAGCTCATAAGAGAGCAGTCTTATCACTAATCATCAGATAAATGCAAATTAAACACAATGAGAGATCACCTCACACCTGTTAGATGGCTATTATCAAAAAGATAAAAGACATGTGTTGGTGAGGATGTGAAGAGAGCCCTTGCATACTGTTGGTGACAGCCAAAGGAAGTCCTCGGACACAGCGTCCCCAGCACATGGGAACGGAAGCCGTGTGCTCCTGTGCATGGCATGGGGAACGTAGATAAGGTAGGGGTGGGGCACCCACGACAGCCGCCACAAACTGTTATGTAAGCTTCACCAGAAGTGAGAGGACAGGTGCCCTCCTACTGAATCAAGTTAAAAAAATGAAATTAAAAAAACTTTAAGTACAATGAGATAATAATGAAGTTAGGGAAAGCTCACTTTTCTCTCCTATGAGCTATTAAAGTGTCCCATAAATTGCAGCATTTGAGTATCCGACCCATCTGCTCGTGAAACCTGTAAGAGGCAAACTCTAGTAAACGTGTCCCAATTTCTTTTCTTTTCTTTTCTTTCCTTCCTCCCTTGCACCCTCCCTCCCTCCCNGTGTCCCAATTTCTTTTCTTTTCTTTTCTTTCCTTCCTCCCTTGCACCCTCCCTCCCTCCCTCCCTCCCTCTCTCCCTTCCTTCCTTCCTCTCTTCCTTCTTTCCTTTCTCTCTCTCTTTCTCTCCCTCTTTCTTTCCCTTCCTTCCTTTCTTTTATTCTGTCTTTAATATGGATGTCAGGGAAATGGACTGATATTAATATTTTGAAAGACTGTAGTATGTTAATCATAATACTGGATTTTGTAAAAACTAACCATTACTGAATTTTTTCTATAATTTTACTAGACCTTGTTTTCAGTTCATTGAATATATGCTGACCATCAATAACCTGAACTCATTTGACTTTTTCTCAGATATCATGGTTGATGTTTGTTAGGTGCACATGATAAACTGGCATTATTCCAAGTTTCATAATGGATGAGTTGACTCTTAAAATAAGTTGTGAGGCTGAGAAACCATTGCTGTCATTTCATAAGTGAGAAACCAAAATGAGAAGTGGAGCACAGCCAGGCTCACAGAACTACCCTTCGGCAGAGCTGGGATCTACCCTCGGGTGGTCCGCATCTACAGTCTGTGTTCTCAACCACTTCACTCGGCTCCTGAGGACTAAGCATCCTTGCGACCATCAGTTACGTAATTTGTTGTAGATATGCAAATCTCTGAAGCATGCATGACGTGTCTTCATGTGCCCAGCGGCTTCAGACAACTATACTTATTCACGTCAGCACCTGCTTTTTGGTGTCGTTTTTCTTTGTCCCTCTTCCTCTTGGTTCCAGAATATCAGTGGGCATCCTGTTTATGGACTAAATATTGAGAAAGTCCCGTGCTGTTCAATAATCACAATTGCATCTCACAAAGAGTAACAAGTGTAGTATTTGTATCAACTGTTTGGGGATTCTCTGAAGACATTTTTCTTTTTACTTTCATGCTTACATCTAGTCAAGTCTGACATCTGAAAAAGTTTCTAAATGACATAGAGAAATGAGGGATCAGAGAGTAGTATTTATGCAAATTTAATTTGAGCAGAGATCCAAATTTAATGACAATATAAAATACCCAGGAAATTTATATACTAGAAAATGTGCTACATGACACCAGGACATCCTTCCTCTCATACACGACTGTATCCACAGTGCTTAGAGGAGGGCCTGGATCTTATAAATATTTTTACTAAATGTTTTATTTTAGCAGTGTTAGATTTATAGAAAAATTATGAAAATGATACAGGGAGTTTTCATATACCCCACTCCCAGTTTCCCTTATTATTAACATCTTACATTAGTACGGTACATTTGATAATTGATGAATTGAGCTCATATGGATACATTGTTATTAATTATAGTCTATGGTTTATTCAGACGACCTTAGTTTCTATCTAATGTCTTCTCATGTTCAGCATCCCATGTAGAACATCACATGACATGTAACTGTAATATCTCCTTAGGCTCTTGTTGGCTGAGACAGTCTCTTGGACTTTTCTTGTTTTTTTAAGACATTAAATAGTTTTGAGGAATACCAGACAATGTCATTAATTAGGATGTTTCTGACTCTTGCTCAGATTTTCCAGCCCTCCTAGCCGGGGCACTTTCACTTGGTGCCTGTGTTTCTTTGATGCACTGTGGCACTTCCATTTTGTTTTGTTTCAACCCTTTCTCATTCCCTGGCACTATGCGACACTCCAGACTTATCTTGCACATTTTCTGCCCTAGTCCTAGAATCAGCCACTTTTCTATGGAACCTTGTTTCCTCTTACTAGAAAATGGCATTAGCAAACAAGATCTGAGAGCCAGGTGTGCTCGTTGCTACTGGGGAGTCACTGTTTCTAGGCCATCGTTGCCAACAGAGCAAGAGAAAACATGTGTACACTAACTTGTTGTATTAGTTCGTTTCTATATATGTGTATACTAACATGTTGTATTAGTCTGTTTCTATTGCTTTTAACAGAAAATCTGAAACTGGGTGATTTATAAAGAAATGAAATTTATTTCTTATAGTTTTGGGTGCTAGGAAGTCCAAAGTCCAGGAAACACATTTGGTGAGTGTCTTCTGGGTGGGAATGCTCTACAAGGTCCCATGGTGATCAGGGTGTCACATGGTAAGAATGGGCTGAGCAAGAGAGAACTAAACTTCTCACTGGCTCTCCTTATAAAGTCATCAGAACCACACCCATTACCCCATGAACGGAGCAATTCACTCACAAGGGCACAGTCCTCACAATCTAATCACCTCTTGAAGGTCCACCTTTCAATTACCGTAGTTGGATTTCCCACCCTCTTAACACTGTTACAATGGAGATTAAGTTTGCAAAACATGAACTTTTGGGGAACACATTTAACCCATAGTATTTGTATATATTCACTCACCTGTAAGCACTTCTACGTGTAACCACTGGTATCTTAAAGCAATATTTTTCATGATAGTTATAAGGGAATATTTTTAAAGTTACTCAACAATAAAGAGAGAAAAAGAGAAAGAAGCAGCTCAACTTCTATATGATAAAGTAAAGCCATAAAGCTACATGGTTAAGAGTGAGATCTGAGAAAATGCTGATAATGTTGTGAAATACAGCTCAAGGTGGTAAACCGAAGAGCAGATGATACTCTGCGCTAGAAACACAGTTCTCTATGAAAAGCTGGCAGAGCTGAGACATACTAGAGAGAGAAATCACTGGTCCGCTTCATTCAATTGGGTGAGTTCCTTACACGTATGCAGATAAGCCATGGCCTTTACATTGCAATGCAGAGGTGCAGAAAGGGGGGAATTCTAAGACCGAGGAACTGCAGGGCCAAGCAGACACAAAGCATGAAGGAACACCCACATCACAGAAAGTTCTTTCCTGTAGAGAGGAAAAGAGGTACAGAGAAGTCGAGCAAATTGCCTATGGAAACAGGGCAAGAAGGGCCCAGCTAAATGGGCATCCCAGGCAGGCTGGACCCTGCCCCTCAGTTCCCTCCCTCACACTCCATAACCTCAGACCCTCGTCAAGCACAGAATGGTGCAGCCCTTCGTGGGAGACTGCTTAGCAAGAGGGGAAGGTCAAATTGCAACTACCCAAGGCAGTGCCAATGGCTTCCAGGATGGAAGAAGATGTCTAAAAGGACATGAGGCAAAGATAACCATGTTCAGAGAACAGAGAGAATCACCCAGTAACGTCGTGGGCAGAATGTGGCCACCATGCACGTAAGAACAACCGGGGTGTGGGCGCCCCATGGGACAGTCATCAGCAGTGGAGGATGGCAGACAGATGGGTGAGATGAAAAGAAAGTAAAAAGCTCACTTTAAAAAAGGCAGCAGTTTAAAAAGAAGCAAATTTCTTTCCACAAAATGGATGTCTATAAGTAATTTGGTCTCTGCAGAAAACACATTTCAGAGGGAGTGAACTAGTGCTCGAAGAGGCAGGTGGCAGAGGACAGAGACACTGCCTTCATGCGCTTGTGTTGTGTCGCAATGCGCATCCTCCCAGTGATCAGTCATGGCGATGACCTCATCCTGCATGTCTTAGAGTGACAGGACCAAGTCTCTTTGGGGTGAGAGTTGTGACGACAGGCAGCTTGCAGCAGGAGCGTCCCCCATAGCCTGCAAAACCTTGAGGTTCTGGGATAACACCCAGGCATGTGATTAGGAAAAAAAGGGGAAACAGAAATAAAAACCTAATTTCTGGTACAACTAGGGAAACAATGAGTTTAGGGACATCCCATTTTGCTCCCCATCTACACTATCAAGGTCCCCCCAATTCCAGCATTCAGCTCATCTAGGCTGCTTCTTCAAATCTATAAATGACGAATTCTTTGATAGATGTGTCCCTTCAACATGTTTTTTTTTTTTTCAAATATGGATTCATGTTGAGTGTGATCCATACTAAGACCAAGCACGCTTGAAAGCAAACAGAAATATCAAAGTTTGTAGTCATTCTCATCCAGATCAGCTCAAGGACACATATGATTAATATGATAGCAGGCGCCTCTAACTAGATATCTCGTCACAGCAGAGCGCCTGGAACAAACCCCGCATGAAATCATAACACTTCATTTTACATGGTCTCTCACAGGGAGTCCTTTTCTACTTGGCAATAGCCGAGAGAAAGCTGGCCCAAGCTCCCTTGTAAAGAGAGGAGCTACATCGCTGGGGGTAAAGAAAATGTATTTGCTGATCACCCGCTATATCCCTCTATGTGCTTTCCACGTATTATTTCTCTAATCTTTAATACAACCTCGCAAGGAAAACCTTATTACCCCCANGATGTTCCTACTGAGCCTGGAGGAAAGGCAAGTGAGCAGAGTGCAAGGAGTTGCATATTTAGGGAGACACATGTGCATGGGTACAGGAAGATGGCATTGGAAAGCTTGATGATTATGAGTAAAACATCAGAAAGTTACAAAATAGCCAATACAGGAAATTACAGCACTAATGTCGCCTTCCTTTTGAGCCCTGTTGCTGCCCTTGCTTCTAACATGAACTTTGGAAAGAGCAACACAGACTTTTTTTTTTTCTTCATCAAGCCCCTCATTCCCATCATGACTTGAGTTTGCAAACAACATAAAAATCATTTGAGGTCCTAATAGGAAATTTGCATTACTAAAGTGACCCCAGCTCATAAGAGAGCAGTCTTATCACTAATCATCAGATAAATGCAAATTAAACACAATGAGAGATCACCTCACACCTGTTAGATGGCTATTATCAAAAAGATAAAAGACATGTGTTGGTGAGGATGTGAAGAGAGCCCTTGCATACTGTTCGTGACAGCCAAAGGAAGTCCTCGGACACAGCGTCCCCAGCACATGGGAACGGAAGCCGTGTGCTCCTGTGCATGACATGGGGAACGTAGATAAGGTAGGGGTGGGGCACCCACGACAGCCGCCACAAACTGTTATGTAAGCTTCACCAGAAGTGAGAGGACAGGTGCCCTCCTACTGAATCAAGTTAAAAAAATGAAATAAAATAACTTTGAGTACAATGAGATAATAATGAAGTTAGGGAAAGCTCACTTTTCTCTCCTATGAGCTATTAAAGTGTCCCATAAATTGCAGCA
Organism: Galeopterus variegatus; assembly: GCF_000696425.1. Taxonomy (NCBI): domain Eukaryota; kingdom Metazoa; phylum Chordata; class Mammalia; order Dermoptera; family Cynocephalidae; genus Galeopterus; species Galeopterus variegatus. Next base: position 24,056 of record NW_007730856.1, on the reverse strand, counting down.
TTTGAGTATCCAACCCATCTGCTCGTGAAACCTGTAAGAGGCAAACTCTAGTAAATGTGTCCCAATTTCTTTTCTTTTCTTTTCTTTCCTTCCTCCCTTGCACCCTCCCTCCCTCCCTCCCTCCCTCTCTCCCTTCCTTCCTTCCTCTCTTCCTTCTTTCCTTTCTCTCTCTCTTTCTCTCCCTCTTTCTTTCCCTTCCTTCCTTTCTTTTATTCTGTCTTTAATATGGATGTCAGGGAAATGAACTGATATTAATATTTTGAAAGACTGTAGTATGTTAATCATAATACTGGATTTTGTAAAAACT
>NW_007730856.1:20793-23557 GCF_000696425.1 Galeopterus variegatus | reverse complement strand
TAATCCCCCTGAGATGATATTAACAAACTTTTTCTGTGCAAACAAGAGGCCAAGAAAAAAACGCTGCACTTGGGGTTTCTGTAATCTATTTAAAATGTTACAGAAAACAAATATTTGCCCATTCCTGTCTAGCTTTCAGTCTCTAAACTAACATACTCTATTTAAAACCCAGGTTAAACCCCAACCTCACCTTGTAGTCAAAACCAGCTATGGGCTGGCATCAGTGCACCTTTTAAATAGACTATCTTAAAGTCTTAAAAAAAAAAAAAAAAGGCCGAGTTCTTTTTTATATTCAAGATTCCCACTGTCAATACAGGGATTTAACTCTTCAGTTTATCACCTAACTGATAATAAAAGTTGCAGACTAGCAGCTGAGGTCCACTTCCCCTTGATGATTTAGATACACTGACCTCAAATCCCCAGTGTCAAAGCCTTAGGGTAAAAAATCCCTCAAATCCTGTCCTGTACTTTCTATGAATCCTGAGGAACATGGTTTTCTAGATCTCTCCCCACAGCCCTTGCTTCTGGATGTTTGTATTTCCCTTCAGGTTGACCCAAAAGTGATTGCAGTCCATTTACTAGTCTGTGCACACAGATACACAGGCGCGTTCATGCACAGGCTCCAACAGGATTGCACTTTCTGCATTCTGCCCCACATCTGAGGTCATAGAGAAGTCACTAATGGTGCCCAGGCTCTCACTGCCTCACATCTTTCTGCATCCTCCCTCCTTCCACTTGCTTCTTCCTCTTCCCTTACTCTTTTACCCTCTCCCTCCTTCGCCTAGTGGAGAGGCTTTTCTCTCTTAACCACACTCTCCCGAGGTAACTCGCCCATCATGCTGAGTGGCTGGTACCCCACCCTCCTTCTTCCAGTGCCCGTGACAGTCCCTGTCACCTGTCATGGTTGGCCAGTTGGGGTCCTGGCTGGAAGCTCATGGCCCTCTCAAACTGGGTAATTTGAAGAGATTTTAATAAAATGACTTTACACATTTGTGAGGGGGGCTTAAGGGATCCAGAAAGGACCATGCGGGACCCAGGGCTAGCAGCAGTGGGAGTTGTTAGCACCCCTAACCCTCGAGGGGCTGCACGGCTGCTAAGGTTCAGAACCAGGTCTCCAGGCCAGACCTGTCTTTCTCTTGCTGTGATTCTCCACATCAGTCTGTCTGAACCTCGCAGGAACACAGAACTTTCTCACATCTTAGCACATGCTTTTCCTTGCTTTGAAAGCTGTTCCCTCTTGGCCCCTTTTACTCATCCTTCAGGACCTAGTTTAGACCCTGCATCCCTTGGAAACCAGCCACCATTCTATGCCCACGGATTTATTTGGGGGGGATCGCATATCTGTTCACGTGAAACCCATTCTAGCTTCCCTCATAGCCCTGATCATTCTGTACTGCAGCTCTGTATGTTAGCTACTAATTTGGTCAGTGTTCTACAAGGAGCAGAGTGTGTCCTCTGCATCTGATGAGATTTCTCCGCATTGGCAGAACACACAGGGTTCTGGATAGGAGTCATAGCACTCAATTATATCCAATGAAACACTCTCAAAATATTTGTTTGCTATCCCCATGATTCTGGTCTGTACTGAATAGTTTTTATCCAAGGGAGGAACCTCTCTGACAGGGGTTGCAAGGACTGTTTCACCCAACTGAGACCTGAGACGGCCACATAAAAGGCCATTTCAGGATCCTATTACCCCTGGAGGGTTATGTTGACACGAATAGGGTTCACGCTATTGGCTTGAGTAATTGATCTTATAATCCAGGGAAAAGAAGTTCGCTGCTGAGCAATGGAAAGCTCAGTAGATTCAGAGACAATCTGGGGACCCAAGACCTACCCAGCGGTGAACGCTCTTGCACGGTTGCTGCAAGTGCCACAGCCAGGACCACGAGGAGGGGATGAAAATGTCAGTCACCTACCCAGAAATCAGTTGCTAAGATGCTGCCTAAATGCGACAGGAACCTGGAAATGGTGAGAAAAGAAAACCACGACTGTAGGCTATGGCCTCGGGACAAATAGTAAAATTAAAAACTGTGGCCCCTACGTGGATTTCTTTGCTCTGTAACACGATTTTTAAAAACTGTACTTTATGCTCTTTGCTCAGTTTCTACTTCTGTATATTGAACATGTTGGAACCAGGGGAAGGGAGAGATGAACAGGCTGTGGAAGTTCAGAGCAGGGTTTGAATGCAGGGACAGCCAAAGGAGGACTAGAAAACGGGCCATATCTACCAGTCGCACTGCCTGGTAATGAAAAGTAATATGCACCAAAATGTTGCTACCATTACGATTTTAGGGGAAATGGAAGCGGCTGTTTCTGTGGGGTTTTTTTGTTTATTTGTTTGTTATTTACCCAAACCGAAAAGGTGATTTAAAGTCATTTTTTTCCTGAGCAAGTAATGAGGCCTAGAATCCTAGGCCTTTTTTATTTATTTGTTTTTCCAACCTGTGCTGAGAAACTCAGTATCTCAGGTAATCTTGAATCTCTGAAAGGGCTCCAGGAAGAAAGAAAAAGAAAAAAAAAAAAAAAGACTAATGCCAACTGAGGTCTAACCTCACTGTAGCTATGGTGTTTTATGAATTTTTTCTCTAAGATTTCAGGGGAAAATATTCAGAATTCCTCTGGTGCATATACAAAAATAGACATGATTAGTTAATTGAGTATAAAATGCTCAGCTTTTACGTATAAGAATATTCTAAGTAAGTACATTCATTTTGTACTCTGGTCCTAAGTTCAGACAAAGTCTTTGGACTATTAGAAAAAA
>NW_007730856.1:17150-20130 GCF_000696425.1 Galeopterus variegatus | reverse complement strand
AAAAAATCTATGCTATCTACTCTAAGTGAATCATGTGCAGTATAGGCATGTATTGAAACAACACACTGTAGCCAACAAATATGTACAAGTAAATGTTAAAGATTTTTTTAAATAAATACATTAAAAAGGAAAAGAAAAAGAAAAAGAAAATGTCCCAATAAAAGTACTTACTCACTTACTATAACCCAAATGAATGCAACTGAAGCAAGCTAGTGAACTCATTTCTATGTCTAAAAGCCTCACTCCTTTAAGTTGAGAGGCATAGTGAGTAATAGAAATCCAACAGAGAGATACAAATTACAAAGAACAGGGTCTTGTATTGTACAATGCTCAGAACCGTATGGTACTTAATCATGCCTATGCAATGGTACACTTAAGATCTGTGCAGTGCACAACTTATACAAGTAAATGTGGGAGGGAAGGGGCTGGCGTATGCTGGCCCTATCTTAAGCAAGCATAAGAAAATCATCTTCATATTCCTTAAATAGATGTTTAAAGGTAATCTAGTAAAGGGAAAATAGTCTCTGCAGGTAGCCAGTCCTGGTTCAAATCCTGGCAGTAGGGTAAATAAACTCATCTCTCAGGGTATTTGTCTTAATCTATAAAATAGGGATGACAAAACCAAACCCAAGGAGAAATGATGAGAATTCAGTAACTATGTTATTATGTATGTTATGTTATTCATCTATTTCCGTACATGCATTTGATTGATAGTGTTAATAATCAATGGTTAGCAGGTTGTAACAATTTTTAATTCATTTACTTTATCTGGATTCTTTGAAGTTTTGTGGTGAATAGGGTAGCTTTCATCTCAACCTGCATCTGATATACTTTCACATTGTACAAATGCTAGAAAGCTGATAATTCATTTCCAAGACTCCCTTGCAGCTAGGATGCTTGCTGTGAGTTAACTTCTGCTAGTCAGATGCTCTTGTGCAAGGATAGGAAGCTGAAGGTGCTGTGGAATTCGCCTTCCTAATTCTTCACCTGTTGCTGCTGTAAGCACAGCCATGGACACCTGGGGGCTTTCTCTGTAGGAATGTTTCAGCATCCAGTCACTATGTCCCAGCTGTTGAGACGTGGTTGTGGGTGTGGTGGTAAAGGTGGTGTGCTGTTAACATGCCTGGATTGGAGATATGTTTTAACTCAACAGTTCCAGAGTAGCTGGCATTAGAAAACAGTGGAAAGGCTTATAGATGATTCAGTTATTGCAACAGCTGAGGTCAAGGTGACTCCTACAAATGGCATGGTTTGGATTGGGGATGAGTATATGGTTCTGTATATGGCCAGAATAAATGGGTCTGGAAACTCAGAGGTTGAAATGAGTTATATTTTCACTGATTCAACTACCAATTTTACTTCATAAAACTTTCTTTGCTGTTCCTCCCAGGACTTCGAGCTCTGCTGGCTAGAGCTCTTATCCCCCAATATGTGAATTGTTCCACGAAGCCTGTACCATTGAACTGCAAGTCAGGGTTACTATGGCATGGGACTAGCAGGCAAAAGGGAGGGTCACTGTATTGACCTGGGTAATTGATGCCAATTCCTAAGGGGCAATAGCACTGCTGCTACAAATGCTGCAGGGATGGATACCTTTTAAATCCAGGAGATTCTCTATGATTTCTCCAGAAACTCCATATTCTGCTAGAAAAGTTAATGGATGATTCTAACAGCCCATTATAGGCAGGACTACCAAGGACTCAACTTGTAAGGAAGGAGGATGTACCTCACTTCACCAGGTATAAAACCCTGAGAAACTGAGCCATAAAAAATGGGTAGTGAAAGAAGGAAACTAAAAATACCAAGTATGGTTCTATGAGTAGCTGCAGAAACAAAGACTTCAGTAGCCACCCATAAGTTCTTCTCTGTCAATATACTTATTAAACAATTTCCTTTTCTTTCATCTGTGTTCCCTGTTACTTTTTGTAAGGTGTGCTGTGATGAAAAGTTGATTAAGCCTTCAGATTGTGAGATACCAAAGTAGTATCAGTATACACCACGTCACAGGGATGAACGCAGTGTTTGATAGGACTGTGGATCTCCCCTTTGGGGGAGAGGTAAGTACATCTTACCCTGCGCTGGGTGTAGTTGCATTTTGTTAGTTGAGACATTCTATCCATGATATTGTTTTTCTGTGGCCCTTTAAATACGTGCAGCAAAAGCCATCAGATATGGAGTGGTCAGCATGATGGATTATAGAGGAGTATTGGATTGCCACTCGGAACGCTTTGCAATCACCTGCTCTTGTGTCTTCCTGTTTTTTGCAAATTAGAAAAAATAAAAGCCACATTCCCAAGACTTCCTTGCAGCTAGGGTTCTGGAGACAAATTAGGTTGTATGGGTAAGATGCGTATGGGCAGGGCATGGTCAAGAGGGCAGAAGAGAGGCGGATGCCTTCAGACTGCTGTTTTGCTAGTGCCTTGGCAAGAGAAGTCGAACAGGCTGCAGCTTCGGGCTGCAGCATTCAATGTTCCAGTGTCAGTCATGAGATCCCTCACTGCTCAGGGGCCATTACGTGGAAGCAGCCTCCTGACTTCTGGATTGCAGCAACAGCAAAGTTTCCTTGAAGCCCAGGAATCTTGTGATGCCTCCTGATTCCTCCACATTCTTGCCTGTGATTGTGGTGTTTTCTGGCAATCATTCTCAGCCTAGAGCCTATTTCTCTAGCTTTTCCCACAATTTTGAAAGAGCCCACAATGAGAGCTAATATACAAGTTGGAAAGAAAGCTACATAGGAGATTAGGTCATATGACTTACTCTAGGGCAGATTAGACAATTTATTTCATAAAAACACATGGACTGTCTGTTTAGACAGATTACATACTATACTAGAACACAAATGACCTTACCTGATGATTCTACTGCCAAAAAATCACCCTATTATGCAAAATCCTTAACCTATTTTTTTTTATTTAGAAGAATTACAACTATCTGACATACACATTTAAGTGTTTTTGCATTGTGTGTATCCCCCACTAGA
>NW_007730856.1:9334-15847 GCF_000696425.1 Galeopterus variegatus | reverse complement strand
GAGAGTCTGGTATTGTTGGTATGGGGTATGACCTGGACATTGTTTTGTTTGTCTTTGTTTTAAGATCCTCAGGGAGCCTAAGGTGCAGGCAAGACTGAAAACCATCGCCCTGTAGGGTTGTCCTTATTCCCATATTCAAGTAGGCTAAAAGGGAGCTCAGAGGGTAACGATGTCATCTGCACACATCCCTGAGACTTATGCCCCACTTGCTAGAAGAGAGTGGTCTCCCTGTGAAAGCTTGGGGAAGCCCGCAGTGATTTGGCTGCACAACATTGGCTTCTAACAAGGTGGGTGCATCCTCCAGTTCCAGGTGATGAGACACACAAAGGAAGGGCTTAGGATATCTGTTCACATGGGCACTGTTCCACAGCACTCTACAGCAGTCGATCTATATCAGTCTATCTACAGCACTCTATCTACGCAGTCTTTCTACAGCAGTCTACCTACATCAGTCTATCTACAGCACTCTATCCACAGCACTCTATGTACAGCAGTCTTTCCACAGCAGTCTATCTACAGCAGTCTTTCTATAGCAGTCTACGTACATCAGTCTATCTACAGCAGTCTATCTACAGCAATCTATCTAGCACCAAACTGAAGGCCAACTAGCTCAGCATCTTCTAAAAACTCCAGGTGCACCTGACCAGCATCAGAGTGCCAGCCAATGCTTTGGAATGAGAGTCCTGGCAGGACAATAACTTGCTGGGATCATAGAAATAACATTTACACCAAGAATGACTACAGCTGGAGCAAAGGCAAATTAAACTGTGACTCTGTGCAAAAACTTGGCAGAAGAGGAAAAACCAAGAGAGAATCTTGTTGCCCATTTGTAGCATTCCAGAAGTTGTCAAATGTTAACATTTTTGTTCCACTTTTGTAAGAAGGGACTCAACATGAACCAAAAAATAAATTAATTAATTAATTTAATTAATTTAAAAAAAAAAACTTTTTAGTTTTTGAGCCAATGCTGCTGCCTAACCTATACTCACAAAGAGCCTGAGCCTGGTGTCAGCTCACTTACCATGACCAGAAGGAAGTGCACTCCAGAGCTGTCAAAGGCAACATCCTATTACTCTTAGACAAAAAAGGGAAAGTCAGCCAGTAGGGACACAATAGCACTTGATTTCTTGTAATCACCCCAGACTTTCAGCATTTAATATCTGGTTTGCAGGGAATTTGGGAAACATGACTTATAGTTATTTATTTATTTATTTATTTTAAGAGATGACCGGTAAGGGGATCTTAACCCTGGACTTGGTGTTGTCATCACCACGCTCACCCAGTGGGCTAACCGGCCATCCCTATATGGGATCCGAACCCATGGCCTTGGTGTTATCAGCACTGCACTCTGCCGAGTGAGCCACGGGCCGGCCTGACTTATAGTTATTTTAATACTCAAATATGTTTGAGGTATCTTGGAAACCATTGGGAAGAAGGAATCCACTTTGATAAGCAGATGTGCAAATGCAAACCCAATGCCTGGGCAATACCCAGCAAGCAGAAGCTGCCCAGAGGTGCAGAGGACAGCAGAAGGCCAGGGAACCCTTTGATCTTTGTTTTTCTTTTCATGAGTGTTTCTAACCCCAAAAATGTTAATTACATAAAGGAAAGTCATTCATCTCGCTGCATAATGCATAGCAATGAGCTTCCCCTTCAAATAGCCCAACGTGACCAGAGCCACACAGAGAACATCACCTGCACCAGCTTTCTTGTACATGTTGATTTTCAGAAAGATGGTGAAGAAGCCCAGAGATTTCATTTTCAGATTTTATTTTTTAATAAACTGCATTGGGTGCCCTTTCTAGCAAAGCAAACACGTCCAAATGTTCTCAAAGGAACCTTGGCCCAAAGGTCATTTTGGGCCAAGTTTCATTTTTTTCTAATTTTAGGGAAAGAGACAGGACAAATCATGTTTTATAATCCATTAAAAAGTCATGGGGAAGGCTGGAAGAGAATAGAGAAAACACAGTGGGCTTTGGACAACAGACAAGTCTACTTGGGTCTCCCTTTCCTGCTCTTTAGTCCACAAAATAGCACAGATTTTTTTTTTCAATACTCTCAGACTGTAGGCTTTTAATTCAATTTGTTGACTCAATCGTGACTGATTCAGTAAGTCCCTGGATGTGTAAATTAAAAATCAGTTTTTATCAATGATGACAACTGTTTTTTTTTTTCATTCTCTTGGCTTAAGTGTGTACATGGGCTATGAGTTCAAATTGCATTTCTACTAGCCAACACTCAGGTTTACACCCTCCCTTAGAGCAAGCTCTTCACTCAGAATCATTTTTTGAATCCACATGTATAAGTTAAGGTTCTCCAGAGAAACAGAACCAATAAAATTTATTTAGTTACACAAGAGGAGGTTTATTATGGAAATTGGCTCATGCAATTATGGAGGCATAGAAGTCCCATGATATACCCTCCAAGAACTGGAGACCCCAAAAAGATGATGGTGTACTTCAGTCCCAATCGAGAAACAGGAGCTTTGATGTCCAAGAACTGGAGAAAAATGGAGGTCCCAGCTCAAGGAGAGAGAGAAGAGAATTCGTCCTTCCTCTACCCTTTTATTCTATGTGGGCCCTCAACAGATTGGATGATGCTCACCCACACTGGTGAGGGCAGATCTCCCTCACCCAGTCTGCTGAAACAGAAACAATGTTCACCAGCTCTCTGGGCATCCCTTAGTCCAGTCAAACAGACACATAAAATTTACCATCACACACATATACTTCAAGATTTTTGTTCCTCTGAACGTTGGCCCAGCAAAATCTGGCTAGCATTAATTTGGTAAGTGTCTAGGATCTCAGCTTAGTCTTAGACTGCCAGCCCTACCTTTCTGGACTTGGATTTTCCTGCTGATTAGGTTACAGTCATTCATGTTCCTGGTAGGGCACGGGAGACTACGAATGCTGTTTGCTGCCGTACCTGACATATTATGGCTATTAAGTGAAGATATAATGCTTCGTACTACATATGGATCTGAATTTCTTCATAAAATAGTATCATTTTGAAAGCAATCGGATCTTTATTGTTCTCACCTTCACCTGGGTACCAGAGGTGCCTCCTGCATACAAAGTGATGGGACAGGGAGAAGAGGAAGGACAAGGCCCCAGGACCTCTGGAAGAGTCACTACAGTCATCCAGATGAGCAGCAAGGTGGTGAATGTGAGATTTTGGGCCAGAGAAATAAGAAGGGGCTTGTCACTACTCATAAAATGAAGACTACGAAGAGGAGGTTTGGGTGTGAGAGAACCAGAAGTTTGGTTTCTAACACCATATTCATTTTCTAGGGTTGCCACAACAAAGTGCCACAAACCGACTGGCTTAAAACTTCAAAAATCTTTTGTCTGTCAGTTTTGGAGGCTAGAAGTCTAAAGTTGAGGTGTCAGCAGAGCTGTGGTCTCTTGGAAGCTGTCAGGAGAAAATCCGTCCAGGCCTCCTCCAGCTGCTGGCGCCAACAAAGCGCCACGTTCCTTGGCATGGAGAAACACCACTCCAACCTCTGCCTCGGTCTTCACACGGCGTCCTCCTGGCATCTGTGTGTCTGCACTGTCTCTTCTCCTCTTCCTGGAGGGTCACCAGAAACACTGCAGCAGGGCTCACCCTAATTCAGCATGTCCTCCATCTTCATTTGATTGCATCTGCCGAGACCCTCTTTCCAAAAACGTCATATGCACAGTCCTTCGACATATCTTCTTGGGGAAATAATTCAACTCCCAAGAGACATAATGCTAAGCAGGCAAATTGCAAATGTGGAGATTAGAAAGAAATCCATGTAGGAGATATTAATTTGGGATTTATTGTTACATGGGTGATAAATAAAGCTACAGGACTACACGAGTTCAATAGTTAGAGAAGTGTCCACTGACTGAGCCTGCGTCCTCTAGCACATGGAGGTCAGGAAAATGCAGAGGGTCCAGCGAAGGAGAGTGAGGCGGAACTGCCAAGAGGACAGACAGAAGCCATGCAAGGTGGGTGAGGAAGGTGTTCCAGGGAGGAGGAGGCAGCAGAGCAGCTAGTGGGGTGTCTCCAAAAGAACAGGAAGAACGTGGCAAACCAAGGGCAGAGGTCATGTCCTTGTTCCCAAGCCAGTGTTTAATAAATTCCAGGTGATGACTGAGTTCTAGGCACAAATACAGGATCCTCACCCTCTGAGGGGCAGAGTCCATATCACATCTGTGCAACAGGGACTTGCCAAGTGTCGTGTGTACGTCGCAAGACTGCAAACCTGCTTCCCTCTTCCTGTCTCCTCCAGACTCTCCTGGCTCCTTCCTTCTCCCATAAAGACTCCTAGTAGTACCAAATACAGGATCCTCACCCTCTGAGGGGCAGAGTCCATATCACATCTGTGCAACAGGGACTTACCAAGTGTCGTGTGTACGTCGCAAGACTGCAAACCTGCTTCCCTCTTCCCGTCTCCTCCAGACTCTCCTGGCTCCTTCCTTCTCCCATAAAGACTCCTAGTATTACATTGTGCAAAGACGACTCAGGAACACGCCTTGCAACTCACCGAAGAAAAAAGAAAACGTCTGTCCTGTGTCATAGGCATTGTTCCCAGAGGACAGGGACATCATCAACTTCCCTAACAGAACAAACTCAAAGGCATCAAAAAGCAACTGTAACTGGGCTAGGAGAAGACGGAGGACTGAAGTGGCGCTGAGAGTCTCACTTGAGATGTAGGAGAGTTTGCAGTGAATTAGTGAGACGGGAACTTGGTTTGTGTGGTCTAGTACATCCCGGCAATGGCTTCGCTGCAGCGGCAATGCTGAGGGAAAATCAAAGGATCGCCTTGAAACCAGTAGTGTTTCTAACTAGCCTCAGAGCAAATCAAAAACGGAGTGGCATTGTGCAGTTCTCCCAATGTTTGCCATTTTTTGTAGTGGAACTGAAAACCATGAAATGTTAAATCAGGGTAATGAGCTCTAGTACCTTGAACACAAGTGTTCTGATGATGCTACAAAAAAAAAAAAATGGTATTAGTCAAACTAGTATTGTGTTACATTACATGTTTTTTAAAAAGTTAACATGTTTCTACACTGTACTTGTGGGAGACACCTATTTGTGATAAAGTATGTGAAAATAGGCAGATATGTATTTCTGGAAAATACACCAGCATTCTAATGCCTGTGATAATGAAAACTACAGGTGAATATTTGTCCAGGGTTTGATGACAAACCTTAACTTTCAGCAACTAAGAAATGGGCCTAGTATTCTTATGAATGTGAGTTTTCTATGCTTCATTTCAGTGCAAAGTGGATTAGAGCTTTTAAAAAGGAAGTTGGAAGTGCACTTGCTCGAGGGGTTGACATCGAGGATCAGGGAAGAATGCCACTCTTCTTAAATTCTTTTAGTCAATAATTCAAAGATGGCTGTGTGGGGGGAGGGGATGCATGTTAAACTTGGCCTTCATGCAAAAAAACAGTCTCTTGAGCAAAGGATGCTTTCTTGATTTGCAGCTGCTTCTGAACTGCCAGGTGGCAACTACAGACTTTTCTGAAAACTGCCTTTGGATAAAAAATTAACTCTCCATTTCTGCTCTAGGATTTTGCCTCTTAAACCATCCATGTCCATCAAGAAAATAACTGCACCTGCACAACCACAGGGACCCTCTCCAATGTGGAGAGATGTACAGCTCAGTCATTTATGAGAAAGAACTGATCTATTACTCCTGGCTTATTAACTGGGTGGCATAAATACGTCTTTACTTTTCCCTTGCCTTTCTTTTAGGAAGATGCTAAGTTCATCTTGCATGGGCACCTGGAAAATCCTCCTTTCTATCAGCTTTCCTTCCAGTGCTTTCTCCCCCACCTCCCTCCAGGTCCCAATATCATCTTTCCATGACTATCTGTGCTGGAGCAGGTTGCTTTGCCCCATTCTGTTGCCCTCTGCAAGGTGGGCAGATCCTATGTCCTGTTTTGTCCTAGATCCTCTTATTTTTCAAAATGTGCTCACTTTTTGCAAGACTATTTGTTTATAAGGAAAGTTTCTAAGAGCATAATGTTATTGCACAGTTTAAAAGAAAACCTTCAACCCATCATCAGTAAAGATAGGTAGGAAAGCAGAAAATGAAAGGGAGAGAAAACCCCATACTGATATATAATCTTTTGAGGTTTTCTTCTCCCTGACAAAGGACTTTCCAGTATCTGGCCTTACATTTCTCATCAATAAAGTGGGAGATCTCAATTGGACTGGTTATTCTCTAGCCCCAAGAACCTTTGGTTCAGTAGTTGACCATCGTTGAATTTCTGCCCCAGCCAACGTGGTTAATATGACATTAGTGCTCCCCCACTCCTGCTCCTTCCTTTTTTCAACATGTTGAACCACAACAACCCTCTGGAGCGTAAACACACAAAATGAAATATTCCTTGCTAGATTAGTAGACCAAGGATAGAAACACTGCCATGCTGTGTAAACATCCTCTAAAAGCCACACAACATGAGAAACATGTTAAATGCTAAAAACTAATTCCAAAATGTTATAAAAGTCAACACAAATAAAGGGAAAAGAACTAAA
>NW_007730856.1:3839-9324 GCF_000696425.1 Galeopterus variegatus | reverse complement strand
AAGTTCTGATAAAATCAACACAAGGATGCTTATTGCCTGACCCAGTAACACACTTCCCCTGCGGACTCCAGAGATTGGGCACAGAAAATCGGCATCTATTTCCTTTGCAGTGTCAGAGCTAGGACGTAGGGTAGTGCATACAAATGTTGGAGCCTTTAAAGAGCACACCATGTGCTGGTAACTGTGTAGTCTCTACCAATGAGACACACATCCTTCCTCTCTCCTGCTTTTCATTTGCTTCTACTGCTTGGTCCCTGACACCCATGATTTATCATACCAGGACAAGTAGATCAAGATTCAATCCAAAACCCACCTCCAGTATTATGCGCAAGGGTTATTTTTCTTTCTTTCTTTCTTAGTTTCAATGCTTACAATATATTTGGCATCAAATACAGGTAATGCAAATATTTAAACAAATTGTTAATTACTTTAAATGTCAATGACATGAATACTTACATAGTCATCATGGATAATATCCTGTATTTTATTGCACATTTACATTAGCTCTGAGTTCCTAGTGTCTGACACATGTTAGCTATTTAAAACATATCTACAATGAATAACATATTGTATATACAGATATGAGCCTTTTATTCCAAACTTGATTGTGATGAGCTGGCAGAAAAGTCACTTTTAGTCATTCTTGTGGATATCCTCCCACCTTCCCTCCCAGGGATGTACCACAGCTCCCCACCTGTCATTGTGGGTACCCTCAGGTCATTGACTGCCCACAAAGGCCTACTGAAATGGCCATCATCCAGGTCTATGTGGCCCACACAGTCAGAAGCTCTCTAGGAATCTTTTGGAAGCCTCAGAACTTCTGCAGATCTGGTCCCACCTCTTTATGCCTTTATGCCCTGAGAACCAGTAGTTTCTGGGGTCTTCCAGCTGCCCTTGAGTATCACCAGGGAACAACTATTGAGCCAAACCTCTATGAGACTGAAAAGCATCACTCTGTCCCAACCAAGTAAATCATTATCTGTCTATCTGTCCATCCATCTACCTACCTATCACCTATCTACCTATGACCCATCATCTACCTATCTCCCTACCTATCTACCTATCACCTACCTACCTATGCTCTATCTATCCATCTATCTATCTATCTAGATACCTGTCATCTATCTAGTCCAGGGGATCCCTTCTCCCCTCTTCTGCTCTGAGTCTAGTAACTTATTTCTGCACCCTCAGTAGTCCTCACCCACCTTAACTAGTTGGGAAAGTGAAGACAGGAGATCTAGCAAGTTACTTCTGCTTTGTTCCATGCAATGAATACCCTGCCACTTTCAAACAGAGAATTACAAAGTGCAAAGTAAATGAACAGAAACATTCTCCAATGTGTAGCTACATATTTCTTTGAAAAAAGAAATTAAGAGTCAAACAACTCAGAAATGTATATTGGTTCAGGGTCACTAACCTAATAATAGAGCTGAACTTCAAACCTGCATTTTGCTTTTGGGTTTCGTATTTTGTTTCATTTTGCCCCAACTGTGGTCAGTGCAACCTAATTGCTTATGAAATAGAGTTTCGGAATTCAAATTCCAGCTGCACCACTGATGAGTAGAGTGACTTTGTAATGCACACAAATTCTCTGTGGCCATATTTACTCTTCTGTAAATGGGGATAAGATTACCTACCTATAAGAGGTTCAGATAAGATAAAAAACTCTTACTGCATAGTACCTATCACATATTACACTCTTAATAAATGTTAACTATTATCATTATATTACAGCTTCTCAATAAAACAAAGCATTTCACACCTTACAATGTTTTTTTACATGGACTTTGTTGGAAAGTGACACATCTGAATTTAAAATGAAAGAGCATGTGTTGATAAGTATATTCAGGGTCTTGGGCATCGGAAGCAGCATAAAAAGGCACCAGTCTTTCTCTGCCACCTGCAGAACAGCTCGCACAGAAGAGATACTTTACATTCAAGTCTATTCTCTACAGAGCCAAGGACAGATGTTGGCTCATGCAGTAGGATATCACTTAATAAATAAAGGGGAGAATGTTTTTTTGGCATTAAACCTGTAAATATGGCACATAGAAGCTAGTGCTAAAAGAAGAGAAAAAAAAATTAGTGAAATAAGACCAAATACCGAGATGGATGGGTGGAAGAATGAAAGTAATTAGATTTAAAACGGAAAAAAAAAATAAGCTTTTTTCTTGGCATTACTGCATTGAACTTTCTAGGGTATAGGCCACTGTGACAACTTTCATTAGATAGCAATGAACCCTGCTGTGTGAAGAACAGGTTCATGTGTCAAGTCACAGGATGATGGCCCTTCAGGAGGTAAGTTGACATACATACTTGACCTTCCTAAAGATTTTACAGGAAATTCTTTATTAGGACGTACTAGAAAATTAATGGAGGTGAAGGGGCTTTGAAGTAGCTTATCCCATCGGATATAGGCCTATGTGTGTTTGTATATTCTATAATTTACACCTTAAAAGAAAGGACAATTTTTCCTACACGGTTTTTCATCTTATTAGTTCTAATTTATCCTTGTGATCCTGAGGATAGAATAAAGCCTTCGCTCACAATGGAAAATGAAAACAGTATTGGATTGAGTTAGGACAGTTTACTTGTAGTTCATTTCTACCACCAACCAGTCTTACGACACAGACACAGCCGTGAGTCACGTATGGCCTGAGTTTCCTCTATGTAAGGTGAAGAGGTTGGACTATACCAGCTCTAGGCTGCTTCCTATCAGCTCCTTCTTAGAATAATCCACGAATGTGGATGATGTTGGTTCACTCCTGACTTCATGGGTCTTCCAGATTACCCATGACCTTGACAGAGCTGTGCTGCAAAGAACTGGTATTTACTTATAAATGGAAAGACAGGGAGTGTCATGATTAATATCTCAAAGGAGCCTTTCACTTGCCTCCAGACTCCTTTGAAGTTGAACAGAGATAGGAGAGGAGTCACAGCTCTGAAATCGGGCATTAGTCACAGCCCAGAGAGTAAATGACAGCTTCCTCAATTCTCTTCACTGATTTTAAGTGAGTGAAATGAGGAGAGCTGGGTGTGTTCAAACCTCTTTTCAAAGTGTCATGCTGCACTTCACATTGTGTAGAAGGCTCCCTCAGGTCACGCACCCTTCTGTCAAATTTCACAAGGTTATGCTTGTTAAACTATGAATATTCATCTAATACTTCTAAGACTGTCAAATTTCACAAGGTTATGCTTGTTAAACTATGAATATTCATCTAATACTTCTAAGACTGCGAGGAAAAGAAAAAAAAGAAACCTATTCAAACACAAAAGCCTAAGAACATTATGAGATGGACATATTATTTCTACTGACAGGTCCCCTCTATTATGAGGTCCCCTCTATTATCAAGTCTCTTGTAAGACGCAGGAAAGAAAGAAGAAAAAATCAGAAAAATCAGAGGTCATGTCTTCAAAATGCAGTCCCGGCATTTCAAACACAGCAGCTAGCAGGAGAAAAAAGCAGAATAATACACCTTCTTTGAATGAAGCTATATGGAAGATGAATTTAAGAATATCCTTGACTGAAACAGTGAATTATTTTCAAAAATGTCCAATGAGACAACTTACCTCAGTGTTAACTTTTGGTAGTATAAATTTATATGGCTTTTTTGACAGCTGTTAGAACAATAGATATAGGAAAAGTAGAGGGGACAGAGAGATATATGGACAATAGAAAAACATCTGGGGAGAAATATGAAGAACATATGTCAAAAGACCTAAAGAAGCGCGTATCCCTGTGGCAGCAATAATCCTCCTATTGCTAGTAATATGTTTTAAAACTAGTATAAATATATGTGTGTGTAAATATTACATATATTAGTTGTATATAGGTATATATAAATATGATATATAGAAGTGTTTGTATATATACATATATACATGTATATGTATATGCTGCATATAGAATAGGAATATTCCTTTCAAATATCATTGCATCTAAGGCACAGGCATATACAATAAATAAAGGGGTGTGTGTGCGTGTTTCACATAATTGATTATCCTAATGGGATAGAAAATATTAAATTATAATTAAGAAATTGGTGGAAGTCCGGTGTGGATGAGCTTGAGACTTAAAAACTCTGAGGGTAGGGGGTAGTCTTAGAGGAGGGGCCCATGCTCATGAGTATTACCTTTAGGACCTCACCAGGTTATTAGGATGTAAATTAGCTGAGAAAAATCCCCTTATGATTCCAGCAGAGAGAAGAGAGAAAAAAAAAAAAAAAACTATTTTGAAATATGCCCAAAGCATTCTCTTCTCTTAACAAAGGAATTCCCTCAAAAGAAACTATTTTAACAGAATCTAAGTATTGTGGGTTTTATCACAGCCTAACTGACCTGGAGGAAGGCAAAGCATCCAATTTCCTTTCCTTCCTTCCATAGGTGAGGCCCTCCTGTCTCACCTATGGGGGTTCAGGGTGGGAGTGGGGGCTCACTAAAAGCCTGAGACCTAATTATATAGTTACAGAATGCTTTTCCTGCCCTCTAACCTTACCACCACATCCATTGGGGACCTAACAGTGGATTATAGCTAAAAGAACTGCAAGGTTCAGATTCTATTTAAGAAGGAGTCTCTATGGAAACCCAGACAACAGGGGAGACAAAATCAAAGATACCAGAGAAAAGTTTAGTTTCTGACGCCTATAGCTACAGCAGACAATAATCACAGCCTAACTCCTGGCTAGGAAAATATGAAGCCTCATGCTAAAGGCCTATGCACCTTAGTTCCTTTTACTCACTACATCATGTTGAACTTTCAACAAAAAATTAAATGCATGTGAAAAAGAAAAAAGAAAAAACATAGTTTGAAGCAACAAAGCAAGCAACAGAAGCAGACTCAGATATGTCATATCACATAGGCATACTGCAGAAAATCAAAAGTAAAGAAAAAATTTTGAAAGGAGCCAGAGGGGGGAACAATACTTTCCCTACAGAGGAACAAATGTAAGAATTACATTGAACATTTTTTCACAAACTATGCAACAAAGAAGAGAGTGGAATGAAATATCTACTTTTGAAATAATAGAACCACCCACTTAGAATTCTATATCCAGTTAAATTACCTTCCAAAGTGGAAGGAGAAATAAAGACTGTCTCAGACAAACAAAAGTTGAGGGAATTTGTCACCAATACACCTGCCTTACAAGAAACGTTAGAAGAATTTCTTTAGAGAGAAGAAAAATGTCATAGGTCAGAAATTCAGATCAACGTGAAAAAAATAAAGAGCATTTGAGGAGTAAGTAAGAGTAAAGTAAATAAATAAAATATTTTCTTATTTTCATTAAAAATGATTTTCATTAAAAATATATTTAAATATTTTATTTTTATCATTTTTAATGAAAATAAGAAAATATTTTATTTATTTACTTTACTCTTACTTACTCCTCAAATGCTCTTTATTTTTTTCACGTTGATCTGAATTTCTGACCTATGACATTTTTCTTCTCTCTAAAGAAATTCTTCTAACGTTTCTTGTAAGGCAGGT
>NW_007730856.1:2462-2942 GCF_000696425.1 Galeopterus variegatus | reverse complement strand
AGCATAATCCACTGAATCCTCACTGAAGGGGGCAGGAGGAGAAACTGACCTAAGCCAGCTCGAAACCGTTTTTTAACTGAAAACCATAAGACTGAGATAAGTGGACTGTACTCTAGTTGTAAATTTGCTTTTCATAGTGGTATTGGTAAGTAAATCTTAAACTACTGTACATGTATACTGGGGTTGAACAAATAAATGAATGGGGGATGGTTGGAATCAAGTGTCTAATTGCTGAAAAGGGGAATTTCAGGTAATCAAGAAGGAAAGGCTATAATGAATCCTGTGGTGAGTATTAGACTAGAGTCAGAGACATCGGTGTGAACTTGTGTGTGTGCATGTGTGTGTAAACATGCACATAAATATGCATACAGATGCACACAGAGATGGTATGAGTGTATACATTGGTTAGTATATATACATGTTATCTGGTTGCATCCACTGAGAGGACCTTGACACTTGAGTATTAATGAGCACACTCAA
>NW_007730856.1:0-1377 GCF_000696425.1 Galeopterus variegatus | reverse complement strand
GAAAACACATCTACATTCTACAAAATACCTGACCAGTACTCCTCAAAACAGTCAAGGACATCGAAAGCAAGTTGTCCGAGAAACTGTCATAGGCCAGGGAGGCTAAGGAAGCATGACATGTAAGTGCATCATGTGAAGGGAAAAACAGACGAGACCCGGACTAACAGTTTGCCAGAGAAGTTCCGCTTTATTCAAGGACTGCACATACATTTATAGGGAGCTGTGTTCCAGGTTTGGATAGGGGGTGGACGGGGCAGTAGCTGATTGGATGGGGCTGGGCAGGAGGTGAGCCTTGACTTGTGACTGGCTGAGGTTTGGTGCAGGTGGGCTTGGGTGTTGGCGCTGATGGGCTTGTTTACTGTGGAGATGAACACGGAAGGGCACCATATTGCTAGGGAATGCTTTCCCTTTCCCCCTCCGCTTGAATGCCCACGGTATCCTTACATTCGAGTGCCTACAGTATCCTTACATTATCCTTACATTCCTCCCTTTTTCCTCTGTTGTGGGAATGGGTCGCTGTGATCTTTGAGCTACTTCCTGCTGGATGGGGGAATAGTAGGGGAAGAGGAATTGGGGAAAGATTGGGGGTTTTGTAACAGGACCCAAAAGAGGGTAGAGAATAAAATAATTTCGAAGGGGGAGAACTCTAGAAAGGTTCCCTGAAGCCACAGTCGGTGATTTGTTGAGTCCAGTGTGTGTAGGAGGCTGTAGGGGAGAGCATCCAGGCATCTGCAGCCAAAGTTTCCAGGAACAGGGACCATCGATGAGGCAGGTCCATCTTAACAGCAGGTTAGCTGATCTGGTGAAGAGTGGACAGGATCCTCGGTGGCCAGGAGCTGGTAGTTTCTAAGTAAAAGCTGGTTAAAAGTTTGGTTAGAAATTCTTCCGAGTTGAGTTTGAATGAATTTTATAATGCAGGGCAGAAAAAGACAGGCTATAAATATAACAGCGAGGGGTCCCAATATTGGCCATACCCAGGTGAGAAGTGAGCCTTGGAAAAAAGAGGGGAAAGGATCAGGGCGGTTGGCTCTGAGGTCTGAGGCTAAATTGGTGAGTTTGACAATATCGGTTTCTACTAGTCTTGATTCATTGATATAATAGCAACATTCTTCCCGGAGGAAGATGCAGGTGCCGCCCTTTTCTGCCATGAGGAGATCTAATGTGCGGCGGTTTGCGGTTCTGTAGGGTAACTTTAGCTAGGGAGGTGATTTGTCTTTGTAAGGCAGATAGAGATTCAGCTGTGGAGGTGAGGGCCTTTTGTAGTTTGTTATTAACGTCTTGTACCACCCATAGAGTATGTCCCAAGGCCCTGCCCAACAGGCTGGTTGCAACAATTGATGCCATTAAGGACATTCCCACTAGGACTGGGAGAAAGAC
>NW_007730855.1:206678-240263 GCF_000696425.1 Galeopterus variegatus | reverse complement strand
CCTGTCCCGGGCGCTGGAGACACGGCGCGAACTGCAGACTCCTTGGAGACCTCGGACTCGGATTCGGACTCGGACAGGTCGGGTGCCCAAGGGCCCTGGAGCTGCGGGAGAGGGCTTGGATGGCGGGCGGGCGGGGCGGGCCGGGGCCTAGGAGCCGAGAGGTACCCGCGTGGGCCCCACAAGGCACAGAGGTGGCTGCTGCTCGGGGCGCATGTGTTGACACGGAGCTTGGACCGCCCCTTCCTCGCAGTCATTCACTTCACATCGCGTTGTGAATCTGAGTTTAGTGATCAGTTCTCACGTCATTCTTAAGTTGGTAGCCTGAAAGATTCTGTGTGTAGCCCATATCATTTTTACTTTGTTATTTTTTAATTATTTTTTCTTTGACATTTGGTCGATACAGAGATCCGGACCCGTGACCTTGGTGTTATAAGGCTGCGCTCTAATCATATCATTTTTAGTTAGAATATGGAAAACTTGAGGATGTTATATTATTGCCATAACTACTCAGCTTGGCATGTATCTTTTTGGTTGTAGTTGAATTTTGTGTCAGATCTGATTTTTTTTTTTTTTTTTAATATTGCGTTTAACGTGTGGTCTTGTTTTTTGAGCCGGATGAATTGAGGATTAGGAAAAGGATTACTTTATGCGTTTCAAAGTTGGCTATTTACCATTACATTAATTTTGTAGGATCCTTGTAGGGAGTATGTGTTCATGAAAATAGCTAAACGTTGTTATTCAGTATTGTTCTATGCTCTGCACATGTTTTTATAAGAGTCTTTTTTCATCTTTGTATCTTTTAAATATGAAACCTCTGTGGCAGGAGATGACTCTGTCCAGCATGTGGGATATTTGATTACGGTATGTGGGGTATTGAACAGGTGAACAAGATAGACATGTGGTGGGGAGATGAGACGTTCTCTCTTGTCAGGGAAGTCATCAACTAAGAGTGGGAGTGAAGAAGGGTGAAGGATTTGAGTAGAGGGAAAAGGTTTGAAATAGACTTAGGCGGAGGAAGTAAGGGAAGTAAATACTTTTGGATTTCTCCATAGTCTTAGATTACAGTTACCTTGTCTGTGATGGATATCACAGGCCATGTTACTAGGAATATGAAATAAGTAGTAGATGATTTGGAGACAAATTTTGAAGGCAGACATTGGGATATAGTGTCATAGTAGAGACGACAACTTAGTTTCCGGACACTACTTCTGACCCTTTGTGGATGATGGCAGAGGGTACCAAATATTTGAAAAAATGAAAAGGACTACAACTTTTTTCTGTGTATTAGCTGGGCAATGATTTGACACATGTACATCGTCTTTGGTTTCTCGCTTTTGGTAATCCAGCTGGTAAGATGTGGTATGCTAGGAATTATGACGTAGTACCAGACAGACTCTAGTAGGCAGTTTGAAAGAAATGCTGTGGTAGCCAGGGAAGGAAGTAAATTCTGTTGGTGGGTGGGGAGTGGCTTCAGAGGAGGTAATATTCAAGTTGAACTCATGAAAAGGAATAGAAATTTTCTGGGTTGAGAACATTTCAGGCAAAGGAAATAGCACAATGGCATGTGACAGTGAACATAAAGGGGGATTTGGAAAGTTGTATAAGCTTGTATGCTAGATGTAGGCTCTGTGTGAGAAGCAGTAGGAAATGGTCTTGTGAAGGTTACCCGGGACCTGATTGAAAAGGGCTCTGAGATACCATGCTGAGGAGCATAGCTTTTCTCTTGTACACAGTATAGATTTATGGAGAAACTTTTTAAGCTCTTCTGTATGTTTGAATATTTTCTTAATAAGTGGAAAGAATAGTACAAACCCATATAGCCACCACCTTGATTTAATAGTTATTAACGTTTTGGAACTATTAGTTTTATATATATATGTATATGTATGCATGTTGAACCATTTTAAAGTCATTTACAGATATCATGATGCTTTATTTTTAAATATTTCGGCATGCATTCTCAAAGTGAACATTCTTACATAGACATAATACTATTATCATGCATAACAAAATTAATAATTATCTCATATCTAAAGTCCAGTCATAAGCAGTTTTCGTAAAGCATGCAAGATTATGATTAGGATGGAAGGTAATGCATGAGAAGATGAAGGTAACAGCAGTGGGATGAAGAGGTGACTGTTGTGGGGAGAGGTTAGTATTGTCATCAGTTGTACAATTATTGCAGAAAACCAGGTGAAAAATGAGACTCTGAAAGAGTGTCATAGAGGCAGTGGAAATAAGATCAAGAAGTAGGGCAGTACTGATATTTACCAGTCTGAAGATAGGACTTCATCATTGATGTGTGAATGCAGTAGCTCAAAATGATTCCAGGGTTTCAACCTGTAGAGACTGGATTGAAGACCAAGCAATTAACTAAAATATAAACTCAGGGAGAGAAGCAAGTTCAGTAAGTAGAGTGCACTTTTTTATGTGTTTTTAACTTGGGAGTGTGAGGTATGTATGTGGCATTCATACAGTGGTGGCTAGTATTCTCCTGGAGATTAGGAATTGTGTTAGTCCATTTTATGTTGCTTATTCCAGAATACCTAAAACTGGATAATGTATGAAGAAAAGAGTTTTATTTCTTACAGTTTGGGAGGCCGGGAAGTCATTGTGCAGGGGGTGCACCTGGGCCTTCTTCTGTGTAGCAGCATAGTATATGTCAAGGAATGGCATGAGCAAGAGATAGCTAACCTCATTTGCCCTCCTTGTAAAGCCATCAGAGCCATGCCCATTACTCCATGAATGGACTGGTCCATTTAGGAGGGCACAGTGCTCACAATCTAATCACCTCTTAAAGGCCCCCCCTTTCAAATACCATAATTGGATTTCCCACCCTCTTAACACTGTTACAGTGGAGATCAAGTTTCCAGTACCTGAACTTTTGGGGGACGCATTGACCCATAGCAGTGGTGCAGTTTAGAGATATCAAGGTTGAAGATTTAGGAGTTAATCTACTTGGATGATGACTGGAATCATTGGAGTGGATGAGTTTATCCACAGAAGGAGTACAGAAAGAGGAGAGAAAGTGACTGAAGATGGATCCCTTAAAGATAGAAAACGAGCTGGAGGGGGGAGCCAGGAAACAAAATTTAAACTGAGATGAAGGTTACTGGTTACAAGAGTTTCTGTGGAACTCAGGACCAAAGTAGTTTTCAGAGAGTAGGGTGGTCAACATGGTTGGGAACTGAGGAGTTCCCAAGTTGTCTGAAAACTGAGAAAAACCTTTTATTGATGATTAAGTGATCTGGTCATTGGTGACTGAAAGAGGTGCCTTTCCCAGAGCTCCCTTTTGTCAGTGGTGTGTCACACACTTAATTGTACTCTGATTTGTGTCTTGTGGGACTACTGTAATAAGAGCGTCTGTGTTATAGCAGGGATTTTGAAAATGTTGTCGGTGGATTAAAGACTACTTTCCCAATACCATAGTCAGCTTTGAAATGCTGGCTTTTGAATTAGAGCAGCAATAGTAAACATGTAGTAAAGTAGATATTTCCTAGTTGAATAATCTTATTTTAGTACCATTATAGTAATACTTGGCTAAGTTATCAACTTTTTCTTTCCTACAGTGAAACAGATTCGGATAGTTCAAGCTCCTCCTCTTCCTCATCATCATCCTCATCTTCCTCTGCCTCTTGTATATCGCTTCCTCCAGTGCTGTCAGATGGAGAAGATGATTTACAAATTGAGAAGGAAAATAAGAATTTTCCTCCTAAAACGAAAGATGAGTTACTTCTTAACGTAAGTACTTAGATTTGTTAGGTTTAATTTGCACGTTTTAAAATACATTATGGTACTGATATTGATCTCATTTGGTCTATATTTGCTCCATAAGTTTGAAGTCTGTTCTCAACTTATTGGGCATACTCATACTTATGCCTTGATTTTCTTAAGTAAAAGAGAGGAGTGATCTGGAAAATTTCTAAGGTTGCTTCTAACCCTGTCATTTGATAATTGTTCTTGTTGGGGCATCAACTTTAGCTTCGTACTTTGCATTTTTTATCTTCCCTAGAAGGTCTTGCTTTTTATTTGTTTATTTATTTTTTGTTTTGTTTTGTTTTATTTGGCCCACAAGTCAGAAAATTTTGCTCAATAGCAATTGAAGTTTTTAAAATTGATTACATTTAGAGAAGTAGAAAGTGAAATTAAATGGGTTGAGCTTCTTAGGATTCCAAGTCACCTGAAATTTTTGGAGTGTTTTCATTGTTGCAGTTAAAGTAAACTTGTTTATTGTAGATTGGTATTTATTGACACTTGATAGGTTTGGTTTGCAAAGTTAACTCTTGTGAGGTTTTTTCCTCTTAAACTGTAAACTATCCCTAGGAGGTCTAGTTGAAACCTATGACCCAAGAGTAAAAAATCTCTCAGAATTTCAGAATATAAGTTGTATTGCCACATGTGTTTTTCTCCATCCCCTCTTCCCATGTACTTTTAATTGTTATTAATGCATTTTAAAAATTTAATCACTAATCATAATTATTATATATTTAAATCAA
Organism: Galeopterus variegatus; assembly: GCF_000696425.1. NCBI lineage: Eukaryota > Metazoa > Chordata > Mammalia > Dermoptera > Cynocephalidae > Galeopterus > Galeopterus variegatus. Next base: position 235,767 of record NW_007730855.1, on the reverse strand, counting down.
TGAGATAGTTTAGTGCAAGATTTGAAAATTTTAAAAACCTAGAGGCAATCAGCAGGTGTCTTTTTCATGACAGTTTGGATTCTACCAATATTATTTATTTATTTATTTTTTCCTACTCTACTTATTTTAACAAATTTCCTGTCTCACTTATGCTTTATGCATTGAAAACCTTTGGAATTGTATGCAACTTCATCAGTAGTTCATGTTTTCATGCTACAGATGTGTTAATATCTCTTAATAGTCTTTTTACACAAAGGCTCCCAACTTAGAACTATTTTCTGAAAGTGTTGGTGAACTTTCTTTTACTGTATCTTAATCACCTTTCTACATAAGTTCCCCCTTAGATTATAAAAACCAACATATAAAAGACTGCAATACTTTTGTAAATGTATGTGTCTTATGTACCTTACTAGATCTGGAATTCTTACCTTGGGAATTCCTTTAAATGTAATGCAAAATTTTAGCATATTTGTTTTGGTTTTTTTTTTTTTTTTTTTTTTTGATAGATTACTCATATGAGTATTTTCATGAGAAAATTAAAAAAAAAAAAAAAATACGCCACAAAGAGGCCAGGAACCATGTTCTTTGAGGATGAGTTTATATATGGTCTTTGTAGCTCCCATAGTGCCCAATAGAGTACTTTACAGATAATGGGTTCTCAGTCAAAACTAATACATGATTATAGAATGAGTGTGTGAATAGCCATCTTATATTTTTTCACTCTTTTAAGAAATTATTGTAGCACATCTGCCGTATACCAAGTGTTAAAAACAAAACCAATCCAGTTTCTGCTCTTACAGTGTTTAGTGGAGGGAGACAGACCAGTAAATAAAGCAAATACAAATAAATGTAATTGCTGAAAGTGCTATTGAATTATGTGACTGTATGTTTGACTTGTATCAGAAAATTTCATTTTTACTGGAAAAAGACATTGTTAGTTTTTAAAACTTGGAACTGTGTGCTGGTCTGTTCCCTTTTGTGCCAGTTCCAAGAGATCTTTGGGAAAAATGGAAGAGGTAATTGTAGTCTTTATTTTTTAATTTTGGATTCTTGATTAGCTGTTGACTTTATTTTGTATTTACAAGATTAGGAAGGAAACTTATTAGAAGTTTGTAGTCCTTTAGACCACTCTGCTGCTAAAGATAAGTATAGGAATGATGAGTTTCCTGGTCTGCCCTAAATCTGATTTAATGGCTCTGAAAGTATATACTGTATTAGGACTCCTTCAGGGTTTCAGCTCTGACGTGCAAGGGAAGAGAATGGCTTGGTCCTGGATACTGAGGATGGTATGGCTATAAGTACTTGGTATATTTAGGATTCTGCCTCTTTCTTCATTGCTTAGTAGGGCTGGCAGTTTGGCCACTGATACTCTTACATGAAAGTCATGGAGAAAACTTTTATTGGCTTACCTGGTCCTGGCATACAGCCTTGAACAAATCATTGAAGCTAGTAGAATGGGTATTTGGATTGCTTGGGCATGAGTCACATAGTCACTCCTGTTTGTGTGGGCGAGTATGTAGGAGAGAGTGTGAGAACTCATGTAGGAAAGTGAATGCTTGAAAGAGCACATGGGCTAGTGTGAGAGAGTGAGAGCGCCTATGAGCCAGTTGACAGAAAGGGAGTGTGAATGTGTATGTATTTAGAGGATAGTGGGGGTTGGATGTGTGGTATCAGCTCCCTTATAAACTACACGGGATGGGTTCTCTATCATGGGAAAGGGAAGTTTATATGTTTTCCAGAAGGGGATGCTGCATAGTCAGCAATAATAGTTATACTCTGTAGAGGGAAAGAGGAAAATATTTGGAAGTGGTTATCATGTATCACTTATGTTGGACTGTTGTGGTTGCTAGGAACAAAGACTCAAATTACTTCAAGAGAACAGGAGGGTTTACTGTAAACTTGCTTGGGTTGGAAAACCACTGGCAACTAAGGCAGCTATTAAGGCTAGTCATGCTGTTTCTTTCAAGTACCACTTGGATATTCTTATAGTTTTCTAAGTGTCATTTTACTTCTTTACTGACTGGCTTCCTCTGTTTTCCTGTAGATTTATCTTTAGTTCTAGCTTATACATGGATTTCTGTGTTCCTGGCTCTAAATATGACATCTTTTTCTTTCAGCTTCCCCATGGACTGGCTAATTAGTATTATATTTTTTTTGCTCACTTTTGGACCAATCCTATTAGTTAGCTTAGATTTGTTATTTTAGGAAAATGATAATCCACTCTTCCTAGGAAGTGTCCTTTCTTTTGCTATAACTAAATCTAGCTGGTGTGGTATGTGCCGTTTTGTTCAGGACTCCTGATACATCACTTGGGATTCTTAGGCAGCAGGGGTTGTGCGTCTTAGCTAGTGTGGAGCTGCTAGCTCTATATGGTCTATTAATTTAATTGAAGAAAATCAATGAACATAGATGTTGTGTTTGCTAAAAGTTATCCATAAATTAAAATGTGCCAAACACATAATACCAATTTTAGAGTTTGTGCTGGACTTTCATGGATCTCTAGAAAAAGCACATGCCTAGTTAACCTAGTTTTATGTCCCATCTCTTTCTAAAGTGTTTCCTCTTCTAGGCAGTTTTCTATTGTCATTCAGGCATGCTGAGCTTAATTTTTACCTCCAGTTAGTCTCCTCTGTCAAGCAGGAATGTTGTAGCTCTTGTCTATCTCTTTAAGTCTTTTGTACTGTTGGAAACCTAGATCCCCCATGATCTACTAACCATGCAGCTCTTTAGTTATAGGTATATGGAAGCTACAGTGAAGTAACTTTGAGATTGTTCTTTTATAGTTAAACCTTAGAGAGATGCAATTACTTTTTTTGAACTGAGTTATAACCAAATCTTGTTATCCCAAGAATATTTGATTGTAATCCAGTTAAAAAAAATGGGAGTTGGGATGGTAAGGGAAAAGAAAAAAGAGGGATTAGTGAGCCAAAGAGGCACTGAAACAGGAGAGTCTTAATTGGTTATCTTCATAAGGTCACAGTTATATGATATGATGTTAAATTTAATCAAGTGGAATTATTCTTTTCAACCTAAACCCTTAAAAGCTGAGAAGGTTTATATGTAGCCTACCCCATAACTAAAGCAGCATGCATATTACAGCTTTGGAACTAAATTAAACTACATAGTATTTATTCAGTGTTTCAATGAATTGGAAAATTACGTTCTTTTTGAAAAAATTTCTCAGCAATTTATGCCCTGAACTCTTCATTAAGATATATGAGATGCAATTAAAAGTTTAGAGTTATGAAAACATTTAGGATTGTGAGATACCAAAGTCTTAATCGGAAATGAGTTTTATAAATTAGTGCTTATTTTTTCTTCTGAAAACTTGACTTTACATAACATTTTAAAATTGTGACTATAGTGTATATGATGATAAAAAATGTTTAATATTTTTGTAGAGATAGTAGTTATAAATATTTAATAGTATTTTTATGCATATAATATAGCATGACCAAGAAAAAAATGTAAGGCTTATAAATCTTAGGAAATTTAGCCTTCATAATTTGAAGACTATGTTATATAAAATTGCACTTTGTAGTTACATTGAGTACACTATATTATTTTTCTGATTCTGGCAGTGCAGATACATATCATAAAATGTTGTAACATGAGCATATGGAAATATCTGGGCCACCTCAACTGGTTAGAAACAGTGGAGTGTTTCGTACCTATTTGATCTCCCATCACCTATGAAATTGTGTTGAAACTTGGTCTATACTAATTATTAATTGAATATCTTGTTTTCAATGCCTAACTTGTTTTATGAGTTGTGTCCTAAATATAGGCCTCTTTCAACATTTTATGTAAACTTTTCATGAGTCTAGATATGTCTGGAATTACTGCATTCTATCCTAGAATACTGATGGCATTGATTAACATTCTTAAAATGCCTGATATTTAAGCAGTGGCCTATATACTTGAAAGGAGCGAGTTTTTCACTAATACTTGGTGCTCTTCAAAAATAACTAATATTCAGATTTTTAAAAAATATTTTGTATTGTACAGAATTATTTCAATAAAGTTCACATGAAACATGAATGATCCTCTAAACTTCAAATACTGTTTTATTCATTAGAGTATCTGTATATGTCTTGTGTATATACATATATGTGATTATTACTACAAAGAAACATTCCATTTTTTAGATTTTTCATTCCCCAGTAGATTTTAATAAGTGAGTTCTGCTGATTGCTTTAGGGGATAAAGACAAATGACTGTTAAAGAGGAAAATAGCTAGAGAGTTAGCCTAGCTGAAAGCAAAGTAACTCCAGGGAGTTAATGATTAATGTCAGATAAATGAAGTACCATATAAGAAGTCATAGGATTGAGTAGAAGGGGAGATAACTTGCATTGCAGTGGTTAAGGAAGGCATCATGGCTTGAACTGAAGTTGAAAGTTGAATAGGATATATATGGAAGAGTAAATGAGTGAAGAGCATGTGAATTTTCCCAAGGAAAGGACCAAGTCTGTCCATGACAATTGTACTCCTACTGTCAGTTACATATTAGGGGCTCAGAGAATGTTTGTTCATTCATTTGTCCATCACCCATATGGCTAATATTGTCAATTCTAAAATGAACACTTTTGCACCTTTTAACATTTTTGAAAAATTGAGGCTAATAATCTATAGCTTTTTACAGTTACCTGGCATTGCATCTATCTTAGTGATATATAAAATCAGTGTCTTAGAGTTGCTGAAATATGGATTCCTCAGTTAACATAAAAGATATGCTTAGAGTTGTAATCCTTGCTGGAAGTTTTTTTCTTATTGAGATGAATTATAATTTTATTTCAGTTTTATATGTATTTGAGTCAATTTTTGAAAATATTCTTATGAGCTTGGTTTCTGCAACAGTAATTTTAGAGAAAAATAGAATGAGAACATTGTATTCATTAAAGAAAGAACAATAAGACACTTCAAAGAAGTGTTGGCTTTCATATATTAGGTGAAAATATTTAATGGTCTAGTCTGAGTTTAGCGTCATACAATAGGATAATGAATGAGGGCATTAATTCTTATTGGTAATAGTAAAAGAAACAGCTGAGTTCCGTTGAAGCTTCTGTGGAGAGGTTAATGAATTATACTGAATGTTATATGTGGTCATAAATGACACAGAGTATACAGATCTAATCCATTCTTTTTTTCCAATATGTTTTACCAGCTATAGGGAAAAAACAAAATTCAGTTGTGGCTCTCAGTACTTCAGGGATTGGATCCTACTTTCCAACTATATCTGAAAAGTGAAGTCTCACCTAATAGCATCAGGTAATTGGCTGCCATGTGCATGTCTTTTTGGATAATAGGAGAAAAGTGGTTAGATAATTTTATTCTACATTTTTCACTTTTCTCAGTTCTTCCCAAACTAGCACCAAAAAGGATTAGTTTCCATTTGGAATATTTGATTCCTTACCACCTCCCACCCCTACTTTTTGCTGCCCTTTTTCTGTATTTGTGAGTAAAAGTCCACATCAAGGTTCTTTAGATAGTTTTGCCTTAGAAGATCATCAAATTACTGATTTTTTTTTTTCTTTTTTCTTGCCTGATAATAAGCTTTCAAAAGAGCTAGAGAACTCAAGGTCATTGTAAAGTGATAATGCCATCTTCTCAGAGGGCCACTTTTGACACATCAGCTCCTTCCATTTTTTGCGCCTCCCATTTTAGTAATAGGTAATAGGTACATTCGAGGCTGCTGTTCTTAGAATTTGTGGAGATGTGCATAGCAACATTGGAATCTGGTCATTTGAACTGTCTGAATATTGGGTTCCTGAATAATAATAATGTAGCATATTTTACTACGGTGAAGAATGAATGTATCATCTAATGTAAGCATTCTTAAATTGTTATTTGCTTAGATTGTGTTATGTCTTACTAAAGCCTTTGACTTGGAACCGTGGAATGTGTAGGAAATAAATGAATTTCTTTAGTATGTTTAATTTTAGTAGTTCATTTGCCAAGTTCTGTGATGTTTCTGGTGATTTTTATTTCCATGCAGCTATTTTTTTTTTTCTATTTTTGATTAAGATGATGCTATGAAAGAAATATTTTTCTTCCTTTCTTTGACTACTCACTTTTTACATATAGACGTATTGAATAAATATGTCCAGAAAAACTATTTTTATTCTTTGATTTTGAGACAGTGAACATTTCTAATATTATTTTATATAAATGGTAACATAGATATTTACCCCTAATTGCAAATAATGTACATCTAAGACTGGTTTTTAGTTTCATTTTAATTTTTAGAAATAACAACAAGATGAAAATATAGATTTATCACAAATCATCATTTTCCAAGTGGAGTATTCAGGTTAGCATTAAGACTTCATAGTAATATGATTGATGCTATTAATACCTGGGTATCTGTTTTGTACTGTAGGGATCTTTTGATGTGTGATGTAAAGCTGTGCTGTAAATAGATCTGCAGTGATGGGAATGTTCCATATCCATTCTGTCTTAATACTGTAGCCATTGAGAGCACTTGAAATATGGCTAGTGTGATTGAACACTGAATTTTTCATTTTATTTAATTTTAACCAATTATATATAAAGTTGCATAGCCAAATATAGTTACTGTCTAGTATTGAATAAGTAAATGAAAGCGGTCTTTCCCAGCCACTCATTCTTCTTTCCACAGGGCTGGAGTGTAAACCAGACCCATACTGAAATCTTTCTAACCTATATTAAATAGCCTTCTTGTCTTTTATTTTCAGTATACTTGTTTTTTGCTTATTATATGATGAATAAGTCCTCCTTATTAACCTTGAATAAGGCCTCCTTATTAACTTCCTTCATAACCTTGACCTTTAATTTTTTCAGGTTATCCGTATGCCTTTTACTTCTCATTCTTTATAGCCTGTATACGGTGTCAAAATGGTAATAGCCCCCAATATGTATTCTGGCCTTTTTTTTTTTAGAGTGTCTGTATATTTCTCTTCTTTGTTGCACGTGTACACACTCTTTCCTCACACATGGACTAACAAAGTGATTGATTTTTATTTCTGTAAAGGAGTTTATGCAGCTGAGGAGATTTACTCATTATCCTACAAGGGGCAGCTGCTTTGTTATCAGGGAGCCACGTTTTAATCTAATAATTGTAATAATGTTTGCTACTGCAAACCAGAAGCATCTGTGCATCAATCCTAGACAATTAAGCTTCCTTGGAAGCCTGCCATTTTATGTTTAAGAAGCTTGGGTTCAGGTCTTTTTTATTCCTTGAGGATTCTGTGTTGGATTACATTTTTATTATCTGATTTCTTCTCTGACTGAAAAAGACTATGACTTTTGACTGAGGACGTAGGTTGATTTGTTTACTAAATATATATTAAATACCTACTATGTGCTAGTGATCTTTCTGGGTACCATAGCAATGAGCAAGCCTAACTAGGTCCTACTTATTACTGGATTTATCGTCTAGTTAGGGAAATGGATATTAAGCAAACAAATAAAATGTTGGACAATGATGTGTTTAGAAGAAAGAAAAGTAGCAGGATAATTTGATATAGAATAACTACACTCGGTAGTGAGGCAGTACTTTAGATTTAGTAGATAGGGAAGAGATGGTGATATTTGGCATCCAGACATTAAGATGTGACAATCCAAAGAACTTCCCCTTTGAACTTTCTAAAGTTCTGTCTCTGAACCTGCCACAAATCTTCATGGGAAGCACATCTCTTGGGTGAATTCTTGTTGATGGAGTTTGAGATATTTTCCCCTCTTTATCCTCCTCTCCTAGCATGCTCATTTAAAATGTGCAAATAGATCTGTTTTCCCTTGATTTAGTCCCCAAAATATCTGCCATTCTCAAAGCAGGTATATACTGCTTGACTTAGCTGGACTTTGAAAGGCAAACTCTGTAACAGACTCTCAACCTGGAATTGTACAAGGATGGTTTCACTTATCTCTTTCATGTTTTGTGTGCAGTTTTTAGTTTTTTATATATCTTCTGTGTTCTGTGGAACTTTTGAGATGGAGATTTCATGCACTTCACTTTTATAGGTAGGCCTTTTACTGTCAACAAACAACTTAATGAATGCATTCTTTGGTCTTTTTAAGAAATGCTTAGGAAACTATATACATTCCTGTGTTACATGCTATCAGGATCACTGAACTGGAATTGGAAGCATGGTAGTCATCGTACATAGCAGTGTCTGTGTCTACTTCCCCTAAGTTTGGTTCTACATGAAATCAAAGATCCTCCACATTTGTAGGCAAAACTTTTCATTCTTCTAATATATACATAGGTTGGAAACTAGGTGGACACAGGGATTAAAGGGACCTGCCAGTCTCTGTTTTTGACCACATGTGTGAGTCCTTGCCTTACTACAAGTATCCTGGCTTTGTGTGTCTTCCCTTGTCATCTTTGCACTGGATGTCTCATGGTACTCCTTAGAGCAGAACATCAGGACTTCATCAGACTGATCTGCTCAACTTACAGAAAATTGTTATAATGATCTCAAGATGATGAAAAGACAGTCATTTCTGATTTTAAAAACTTTATAAAACAGGAATATGCGGATACTTTCTTAATGTTATTAAAAAGAAATTCCAATCAAAATGTATCATGTTCAACAATAGAATCAGACATCATGCCACTATCATCACAATTGCTTGACACTTGAGATTCTGAAAATACAAACCAATATCATTTGAAAAGTGAAAACATGAGGTACTGATATTGATAAGGAGGCTGACTTATTTTTTGAAAATATGGTTATGTGGTGGATATGCAAGGAAATTACTAGAAATAAATTTCAGCATGATGCTTTCTTTTGTTCAAACAATACCCTATAAAGAATCCATTTATCTTAGCAATAAAAGATATTATATATCTAGGCATTTATACTAGCAAGTAAGATATAAAATAGTTTGGGCCAAGCCCGAACACTTAATGTAGTACCTATTCGAATACAAATAATTAAATGTGACCTCAATACAAACAATACTAATATGATATAATGGTTCTAAAGTTTTACCTAGTAAATTAAGCATGGAAGAACAGCTAGGAAAATTCCAAGGTTAAAAATATTGATAGAGTGGGTTGGGGAATTAGCTCTTCTTCCCAAATATTAAAATGTGTCATGAAAGCCTCAGTTAAAATAGTTAAGTACTGACACTGAAATAGGTCAGTGAAACTGAATGGAGATTTCAGTTAAAAACCCAAATACATAAGTACGTTTGGTATGTGTTGTTTGTTTTTCAATTCAATGGTGGAAAAGTTGGATTACTGGCTAGTAATTTGGATAAATATAAAGCCAATCTCTGCCTTTTACACAAGAATAAAATTGTGAATGGACCTAATATGCAAATATGTAAAATGCAACTAGAAAAATGAAGAAAACATCATTGAATTTTAAAAGTTATCTAGGTATAGGAAAGGCCTTTCTAAATGTGATGCAAGTTTCAAAAACCAAAAAAAAAAAAAAAAAAAAAAAAAAGAGGTTGATGTATTTGGCTATAAAAATTAAAATGCTAAAGGTTCATTAAACAGAAAAAACATGTGGGGACCGGAGGTAAGTGTGTGGGTATTTACTACATATTTGATAAAGGGCAAATGTTCTTAAATATCCACAGTTCTCTCATAAATTAATAGAAGATAAACCATCCAAAAGAAAAGTGTGTAAAGTATACAAACAATTCATAAACACGTACAAGTGGCCAGGAAACGTACAAGGATGTTCAGTCTTCCTTACTAATGAAGAACTTCAAATTAAAGTAAGACACTATTTTATACCAGTCAGCCTGGCAAAGATTTAAAGTTTACTTCTCAGTAATGGCAAGGGTGTAGGAAAATCTCTCATATATTGTTTGTGTAAGTGTGAATTGATGTAACATGCTTGAAAAGAAATTTAGATATATCTGTCAAAATTTAAAATATTTATAACTTTTAATCTAGCAGGTTCACTTGAAGGAATTTATCACAGGAGTTACACAAAGACATATGTAAAGAATGTTGTATCATTGTGCATAACAGCAAAAATTTTAAAAGGGCAGGACAAATGTTGTATCAGGTGAGTGGTGTGTTAAATCGTAATACACCTATACAGTGGAATACCATAAGCATTTAAATAAAATAAGATAGATATTTATGTTTTGGTGTAGAAAGATGTGCAGGATATGATAGGTAAAAAGATTAGCTTGCATACAATATGGATGTTTTATTTAAGTAAAAAATATTTTAAGATTGGAAATGTAAAGTTTATATCTGCATAGTACATGTATTTGAAAGATACACTGACAACAATAGCTATCTTTGGGTCTTCGAATTGGGTGGTTGAAAGGAAAAGAGTAGGGGAATTTTTGCTTTTTACTTTGCATTTTTTGTACTACTTGAGTTTTTGCTTTTTTAAAAAACAGGAACATGTGTTACTTTTATATGTTAAAAACAAACAGCAACCAAAAACCCCAAAACAGTATTCAAGTTTAGATTTGTGTCAAAGCATAGAGATTGTATTACATGGGCCTTTATCCTTCATAATAAAAAATACAAAACCAGGAGCCTTTCATTGTGCTTAAATAGCACTTATGAGAATAATGCTAATTTTGTGCATGTGGTTTGCCCTCCCACCCAGTTCAGAGGTTTTCACAAAAGATATAATAGCACTTCCTCTTTTGGAGACTTTCCTACCCATTCTTCTGCCTGCACACTCCTGACTTGAACAGGTGGGCTTTATTGCAATCCAGAAGTAATGAAAAAAATTGCTGTAGATCTTACCATAATTTGGTTAGGCATTAGAACAGGTTTTGCCACTTGTAAGAGATGCTACTTCCAGAACCAGAATCAGTGTGAGACTCATCTCTCAATTGCCCTGTAAAATATCATTAAGCCCTCTTCTCTGCAGTCCCACAACGTTATAGTTCTCCAGTCTCTCTACAAGGCATGGAAGTTTCTGTAACTAAGAACTTCTTAAGAAAGGCTTTTCCATGTCATTTATTCTTTAATAGTTTGTTCTAATAACTGAACTCCTTTCTCTGTTCTGATATACACACTGACCACTTTCAAACCATGGTCTTGTCAGAAAAGGGCTTTCCATATTTAATATGGAAGGTAGTTAGAATGGCAAGTAGTTGTCCTCTTCCTAAAAGTGCTCAAAAGAATTCTGACAGATAAAATCATTTCCTCCAACACCAGGCAGACTAACCAACTTTCTTCTGCACTGAGTTGGTTGAGACCCTTAGTGTGGCTCTTTGTAAGTAAACTTTGATCAGAAAATAGCATGTCCCAGAAGCAAAGTATATTTTAGAAGTCTGCTTCTCAACTCTGGTCAAAAGATTTTGTTCAAAACCTTGTTACAGTTCAAATAGGAAAATATGATTATAGGATCACCAGTAATACATTCATCTGCGTATATTTTGTATTATTTAGATTTTCCCATGTTTTCAAACATTTCTTCAAAAGTTCCCTTTATTCCCAAACTAACTCCTAACATACAATTGATAGGGTCTTTGCAGTTTCAAGCCTTCTTGAGGAAAAATTTCCTTCTGAGAGTTAATATCATTTGGTCAGGAACAGAAAGACCTGTTTATTGAATCTGAAGGCTAAGTTCAGTTTTATTCTTAGATTTCTCTTCAACTTATCTCTACTTCAATTTCTATAGCAACTGAAGAACAGCTTGCAACTGGGTCAGAAAAGAGAAATCTTTTAGGTGTAAAGAAATTTATTTTTTAACCTAGAGAGAGAAGTTATCAGGCAACACAATCACAGCTTTTATAGGCTGAAGCTTACATTCTGTTTCCCAAAATTCTATATTTGATTGATAGGTGGCATTTCCTTTTTTACCAAATAGGTCAGACATTCATCTTTTCTTCATGTAGCCCCAGGACAGATTGCTGTTTCTGTGTTCTACTGTTTTAATTATAGTCAAATTAATTAATTAACCAAATTAATAAGATAGCTAAGAGAATTTTCTTTCTATGGAGAAATTATAGTTACTAGAATTATTTCTCTTCAACTGGAATGTCTCTGGATTCCTTAATAATATCCTTTTTTTTTTTTTTTCTTTTTTGTTCTCTTGTTCAAGTGTGATTGGAGAAATTTAGAGTGGTACTTAGGTCTGTATTCTTAGTCTGACTGGATTTAGGGTATATGCTCTAGACTTACTGAGTCATGTAGGTACAGAGATGTTGGAGATGGGAGAAGTGTTATCAGAAGTCCATGTAAATGCTAAAAAGGATAACAGTAAAGAGATGCTTTAAGCACTTAATGTTACATCTTCCGAGATGTTTATAGCACTTCAAATGGGAAATATATGTTATTTTTTTTTTAAGTCCTTCCTTGAAGCTGGAGGAAGATTAAAGCTCTTTTTATATTATAGGAACTACCTTCTGTTGAAGAACTCACTATTACTCTACCTGAGGACATTGAATTAAAGCCTCTTGGGATGGTTTCAAGTATTATTGAACAATTAGGTATGTAAATAATTTTGTTAAAATTATAAGCATGGACTAATAATAATGGAATCAAGGACTTTATGACTAATAAATTTTTTTTGATATATGTAGTAACACTTCATTTTATAGTCATTAAGTTTGAAGGCATAAAATTCAGTTTTTACTTACACAAATAATACATCAATACATTTTCTTTGTACAAACTTAAGAGTCTGCTTTTGCTGACATACTTTCTCCAGAATTTGCTTTGGTGTGTTAGCTTCTATTGCTGCTATAACAAATTACCATAAACTTAGTGGCTTATAACAGCACATATTTATTATCTTACAGTTTTGTAGGCCACAATTCTGATATGGGTCTCAGTGGACTCAGATCAAGGTGTCCAGCAGGGCTGAGTTCTTTTCTGTAGGCTCTAAGGGTGAATCTGTTTTCCTGTTCTTTTTATCTTTTAGAGCCTACCCCACATTTCTTGGCTCATGGCTCTCTTCCTTTATCCCCAAAGCCAATAATGTAACATCTCTCTCTGACCGTAACCTGGAAAAGTTCTATGCTCTTAAAGGACACCTTAGATTGGATCTACCTGTGTAATCCAGGATAATTGCCCCATCTCAAGGTCTTTAAACTTAATCATGCCTGCAAAGTAACATATTCATAAGTTCAGGGGTTACAGTGTGGATATCTTTGGGGTAGCCATTCTGCCTATCATCTTTGATTTTATCTTATAAAAATGTAAATTACTAAGTTCTGTGATTTAATACTGATTTTAATAGCATGAGATATGAAGCTTTTGGATTATATGAAAACTGGAGGTTTTAGATTTCTTTAGCTGCAAAATGTGAGGAAGATGTGAGAGGCCTTGACATTAATATAGTACCATTAACTCTCATATGAAAATAAACCTGAAAATAGAACTCAGAGCTGACAAAAGCATAGGATTTTAGAACTGGGAAAAGAACCTAGATTGCCTACCAGCCCCCTTAGTTTGCAGGACCTAAGGGACACAGACAAATTCAAGTCAGTTGCTCTTATGATCAGTTGTATAGTGAGTCAGTGGCAGAACTGGGACTTTATCTTTTGACCTTTTTCTATCAGTGTCCGTATTAATATATATATAAAAAAATACTTACATAATTTTGTAGTTTTTCAGCTTATTAATCAAAATTGGGATTTAAGTGAAACTTTTTTTCCCCCAAAATCATAAATAAAACTCTATACATTGAGCATTTATTAGAGTTGATGTATACAGAAAAATGTTAGGTCATAATGTGTTATTCTCAGGGAAATAAATATAAACTATATGATATACCTAGAATAATGCTTTTTAAAGATACTCTTTTGGCTAACTAATTGTAATAGAGTAACAAAATTCTCAACCTGGTGGATATAAAGAGTGAATGAGTCAAAATCAGCTATTGCATACTACTGTGTTTTAAAGCCTAAAATATCGAACACTATTTGGACCAAATTACAAAAGTGAACAAATAAATGTTAGTATATTAGGCAGAAATAATCTATGAGTTCAAGTGAAAACCTAAATATGAAAAGAAAGGATTTGGCATTGCACTCCAGTTCTACAAGCTATGCCGGTGTTTTGTTTTAATTTGGAAAAAACAAAGGGTATTTTGATATTTTTTTTATCTACATAGAAGTACAGAGATGTCATGAAGTTAATGATCTCGTCCTAGTCCATAATTTCAGAATATTAGTTTGAGAACTTTTGAAAGTTTTTATTGGTGTATGGTGTAAACTCTAAGTTTATTTGTACTTAATTACCTGAAACTGCCTGCCACCCAGAATCATAATAAGAGAATAGATCTGTAGAAACACAATCAGTTTGCATTGTCATAGAGTGTTAGAACTAGGGATCCAGGTTCTGGTGATAACTTTGTCTGAAATTTGCCGTGTGCTAATGTTAATCTCTTGAGTCCTTGTTTCTCATATTTCTATGAGGTTATTGGATTAGTGATTTTTAATTTTCATGTAATTTGACTCTTTCAGGAGGCCATTAGGGAAAGGTGATGATCATGAATGAATTCTGTTAGTGCTCACAATCGTTATCAATCTTTACTCATCATTTATTCCAAAAACATATTTAACTAAAAAAATGTTGACCCATGATTTGTTGCTTAAATGTATGTTTAGGATGTAGAAGAACTAACTGTTGAAATTCATTGTGATACAAAGGAATTCTTTGATTTCAATAATCTGAGCTAATACATTTTATTTTCCAAGTGGACATAGTATTATCTGTATAATGTAACAGTATTCTTTCTTTTTGCTGTAATTTTTTCTCTAAGGACTTATTGTATGTTTTCTTTTTTCTCTTTGTTGTGGTAGATCAGTTGTTTTACGTTTGTGGCACTTATAAGAATTGGATATTTTGCTAGACAAGTGGGATAATGCTTTTGCTTTTTAAAAAGGGAAGTTCAATGTAATAAAAATTACTGTGAGCTCTATAATTCTTACTTCATGTGTTCAGAGGAAGATGCTTTTGTGAAGCCTTTAATTTAACTTTTTCATATATCAGTAAGTAATCAATACTTTGTAAAAAATAATTCTAGAGTGAAAAAGAAGACTAATTTCTTATAGGAGTTTTATAGGTGTGATTAATTATACTATTTTTGATAAAAATTGCTTGAGAAATATATACAGCTTGAATTTGTTGACCCTTTAATGGGTGATCCAAATTTTCTGTGAGAATTTATATTTTAATTTTTTTTCTTAGAATTGTAGCTTTTTGTATTAAAAATATATACAGTTCATCTGTCTGTGCTATTTGGTAATAAGTAGACTTTGTTTACTGAAGAAGAATAGTTACTGAGATATATTATCTCACCTTAAATTTTCTTTTAAATTTTGTTGGAATTAAAGCATAAATTCTCATTAAAATTTTATATATCTTCTAATTAAATCTTGAAATGATCTTTTTATTTTATTTTTTAGTAATAATTGAATCTATGAATAACCTACCTCCAGTTAATGAAGAGACTGTGATTTTTAAAAGTGATCGACAAGCAGCAGGAAAGGTTTGTAAAAAATAACTCAAATCCCACAGATTACTCTGTTTATTCCTTAAAAGGTTTTGCTGACTTTTCTTTGTTGGTCCTAAGATGAGTTTATTTATTTGTTTTTTTGTCTTTTTCGTGACCTGTAAGGGGATCGCAACCCCTGTTTTGGTGTCGCCCTCACCGCGCTCAGCCAGTGAGCGCACCTGCCATTCCTATATAGGATCCGAACCCACGGCGGGAGCGTCGCTGCGCTCCCAGCGCCGCACTCTTCCGAGTGCGCCACGGGCTGGCCCCTAAGATGAGTTTATTAATTTTAGTAGGCTAGCAGTCTAGAGCTCTCCAGTTTTAGTGCAGTCCTGATTTCTTTCAATACTTCGTGTCTGTCTATAAATTGGTTTAGTACTGCTTATTACCGTTTGCTGCACGGGCCACTAAATACACATGAATAGAATTATTTCCTAATGTTTGTCAGGTATTTGCTAGGTCATAGGTCAACATATTGAATACGACATAGTTCCCTACTCTCCAGGTACTAAGAGTTGAGTGAAGACTTTGCACAGTATAGCAGTTCTTAACTATTTTTGGTTTGTAAGTTTCCTTCAAGTAGAGGCTCTCAAACTTTTTAGACCTTGGTTTCCTCAGGTGGAAGTTCAGAGTGGGATCTTTTTCAAGTGGGAGAATATTTGTGACAGCAGTGAAGTCTCACTGTAAGCACATTCAGGAGAATTATGAATATGTGTACTTTAGTAATGACCATGAGGTTGGGTTTCTTTTAACATCTCTCTAATGGAACAACCCTGCATGTCCATCCTTAATGCAGAAAACCACACACTTTACCCAGCAGGTAGGCAATTCTGAGCAGTCAGCATAGGACATAAAACCTTCTAAAATCAATAATGTAAATACTAACCAAGTGTTCATTTCCTGGCAATAGGGACAGTCTTTTATTCATCTCAGTATTGCTCACTGTATGTGGTATAGTCCTCTGTAAATTATATGTGCTAAGTAAATGTACATTGAAAACAGACAAATAAATAAGAAACCAGCTGCTGTCTTTGGAGAAACAACCTACTGGGCTTTTAGTTTTTCCCAGATGAGCAGCAGTTGACTTTTTGTGTGTGTGTGTCAGGAGATATAATTAAATCATGTTTAATTAGGCAAAAGCAATATTTTAAGCTAGTTACTGTGTTGAAACACATAACCTTACCTTTTCTCTGCCTTTTCCTACTATTCCATTTTAACACAAATTAGAAAGGGATCAAGTTTTTATCAGGGTCTACCTTTCACTACCTACATATGTTTTTTAGGTTGACAGGACAGTTTTACCAAGGGACAGTGAGTTACCTAGGATTGCAAAGCAGTCAGTGGCAGAACTAATTGAAGTCTAGAACTAATATTTTTTGGCAATTCTTAAGAAAGTTTGTGAAGGCAGGGGAAGAAAGATTTGTTAGTGACTGAGGAATGTTGCTGTCCTTTTTTTCCCTTTCAAATACCTATGTTTAGTATTTAAGGTACAAGTGTGAGTCTCAGGAAGCACAAGTGTGGGATTCAGAGGAAGAAGTACTGTAATATAGTACAAACTCTATTTACTGCCACTGCCTTTGTAAATATTGGAGATATATGCTAGGGGCATAACCTCAGAGGGAGTTGAGAGAAAAAAGGAATTGGGAACGTGTAGATGACTCTTCATGCTCATTGGTCTTCTTTAGGAGTAACCAATCTTCTACCCTGGCAAAAACAAAACATTTCTTGTTGTCCTCAAGTAGTAGCAGAGAGAAGAGGAAAGGAGAAGAGACAATGGAAACATTTCTTGATTTTTTTGAATATGAAGTAAAGGTATTAAAACTGATTATTTCCTTGATTTATTTATGATTTTCATGGCACTTGCCTTTTTCTCTTAGTAGCTAACTTAGATAGTTTTAATTTCAAAATACCCAACTTTTGCTAATGATAACCTCTAAACTGATATTTTTAATATCCCTCAATACATTTGAATTTTTAGGCCTTTAAGGTGACTAGTAATGTTCAGCTCTTCTGTCATTTGGCTTTGAAAGGAGTTAGATATAAAATGAAGCATTTATACTTCTAACTTTATGTCATAAGCCTTGAGGCAAAAATTAAATCTTTTATCATTGTAAATTCAAGAAGTGCAGTCTTTTAAAACTATTTGATTATAAGTTTAAGTACTTTGAAATGATTCCCCAAAATAGTGATGGGGGTAGGGAGGATTAGAGAATATCTATTAAACAAACTAGAGACCACATTATGAAATTAAATCTCTTTTTAAATCATTATCATGTCTTATGTAGACACTAAATTAGTTTTACCTTCAATAGCAAACCATTGCACATTCTTTCTTTTCTCTCTGCTCTTCAATAACAACTATAATAATTAGCCACAGTGATATTTTGTATTCCTTATCTTTTTAAATTCTCTGAAAACCTGCAAGGTAGTAGAATTATCTCCATTTTAAATCTGAGAAAACTTGCTAAAAAGATCACAAAGCTGAAGTGGAACAAAATTGAGATTATAACCCAGGTTCATTTCCTTTCCATCTCCCTCTGCCTTCTCCACTGATTTAGGGAAGACAAGCTCAGATTTGTATTTTTATGCTTGCCCTTTAATCCTAATAATGACAAGTTCTTCTTGATAAGTAGTGAAATCTATTTCTCTCTCAAATATCATTGGATAAGGTATTTTTACTGATCCTTTTTAAAAAAAACATTCCTTTATATTTAGTATAAAGTCACACCAGTTAGCTCAGTTGTTTACAGCATGGTGTTGTAACACCAAGGTCAAGGGTTCAGATCCTGTTATTGGCCAGCTGCCAAAAAAAAAAATCGTTATATTTAGTATAAAGTAATACTGGTAATACTGGTTGTTAGTATGTGATGATTTTCTGAAGGTCTCCATATCATATTGATTCAGTGTTGTTTTGCCTTCATTTCCTTACTTCCTTTCCCCCTTTTGGTAGTTTGGCCAAAAGCTGACTCAGCTGGAGAGACAGTAAGGCATTGGCTAATGGCATTCTTTCAAGGCTATTTCTAGTGTGGCATTATGCAGATCTTAGCCTTTCATACACACAGCCCTCCAGCATTGTTCCTGGCCCTGGAGATTCCTTGATGTATTTCTTGTTACTTAGAGAAACTAGGAAATGCCCACTCCCTGAGTGGGGTGCGTGGAGGTGGGAGGGGGAGGAGAGAGCAGTCATTCTCCCTTTTGGAATGCTGTCTGAGCACATCCAGCCTGCTGGCTCAGGCAGGGCCCCACCCCACTCAGAATTTTTGCCATGTTGCATACAGAACATGTAAGCCCAGTCTATGCTGTAGAGTGAGAATTTGGGGGACTGCACACACTCTGTTAACTTCTCTGTATATTTGGTTTTTTCCCAGTAGACCCTATGTTATATCTGTACAATGTTGTTGTAGTGGCATGTGTTTATGTGACAGGAATCTTTTGGGGTCTTTTAGCAGGAAGATAATGCTTTTGAATAAGAGTTGGTAAGCATTTTCAACTAGAACCAAGTGAAAGGACATTTTGAAAACCACTTGTCAAATTACAGGGCAAGTATAAAACATTGGATTAAATTTTTATATGAAAATTCTACAAAATATTGAATGTTATTTCAGGTATAAAGAAAGCTGCTTGCCCACCTTAAAGTAGATATCTCAGATGTTACTATTCCTAAATTCTTTTTCTTATACTCTCCTTGCGGTCTGTTACTTCCTTTGCTTTTATCTCGAGTCAGGTAGTATGGAAGTTACAAAATCCTCAGAGTTGTGTGGAATGACTGAGCAGGGATGCAAGGTCCTTATATGGAATTGTAGGAGAAATGAGCTGGCCTGAGCTGTTGACTCTTCGCAGTTTAGCTCTCAGGTATTACTCAACATAAAATCTACACTTTGAGGCTGGTAGTTATTTAAATATTGTTAAATCCTTCTTTTCTGTAGCTCTGAATTAGCTAAATTGCTTATGTAGACTTAGTCAAGTTTTCCTGTGACCATTTGAGGTAGGATCATAAATACAGTACCTATTGATACTGGTGCATGCCACATACAAGTACAAATTCCATCATGTAGCATCCCATTACCTGCTGTATGTAGTGTTATTTGACTTAAAACTCTATATTGATTGCTTTGTAGCTGTGGCTTATAAACAGTTAGATCTAGGAATAGGCAGCTAAAAAAATATGCTTTACTTTTGTCTAAGAATTTTAAATGTCACTTACTTAGTTCAAACCAGGCTCTGCATAAACCTGAACTTGGTAAGAAATTTCTCCAGTGAAATCATTTTTCACACTTTGGAAATGTTATCCAGGAAACAAGTCCCTGGGAAACAGTCTCGTGTACCAGGTTGCAAACAGTGATTATTTTACCCTGTACTAATGGATACCAAGGGAACTTTATGAAAGATATTTTTTATCTCTGTCCAAAGCTTTTCTTTTTGTTATTCCTTAAGAAAATTTATTATATATATGTGTGTGATACAAAGTTGACTTTCAATAGTTGTGTACAATGGGTGATGTTCAGATCAGGATAGTTAGCTTATTGATCATTACAATACATAATCCTTCTTTGTGTCTCCTTAACTGTCTCCTCTCTCCTCCTCCTTTCCACCTCTAGTAGCCACAGTTCTTTTCTCTACTTCTAAAAGTTCAACATACTATTGTGATTGTTGTTTCTTCTTTTCTCTCTGTCTCTCTTTATTGTTTATTTGTGGATTCAGCTTCCACTTATGAGTGAGAACATGCAGTATTTCTCTTTCTGCACCTGGGTTGTTTCACTAAGCATAATTTTCTCAAGGATCATCCATGTTGCTGCAAATGGTAGCATTTCATTCTTTTTTATGGCTAAGTAGTGTTCCGTTGTGTATGTATACCGCATTTTCCTTATCCAGTCATCCATCAATGGACATTTAAGTTGGTTCCATAGTCTGGCTATTGTAGATAGAGCTGCAATTAACATGAAAGTCCAGGTATCCTTTCAACATGATGATTTCTAATCCTCTGGATATATAACCCATAGTGGATTGCTGGATCATACAGTAGTTCTATTTGTAGTTGTTTAAGGGGCCTCCATACTGTTCTCCATAATGACTGTACTAATTTACAGTCCCACCAGCACTGCAGAAGGGTTCCCCTTTCTCCACATCCTTGCCAGCATTTGTTGTTCTCTTTTTTTATAATAGCCAGTCTAACTGGGGTGAGTCGATACCTCAAAGAGGCTTTGATATGCATTTTCTTAATGCTTAATGATGTTGAGCACTTTTTCATATTGGCCATTTGTATGTCTTTCTTTGAGAAATGTCTGTTCAGCTCCTTTGCCAAGTTTTTCATTGTATTATTTGGTTTTTTACTGCCAAGTTGCTTGAGCTCTCTTTGTATTCTGGATATAAATCCCTTGTCAGAGGCGTAATTTGGAAATATTTTCTCCCATTTTGTAGGTTGTCTTTTCATTCTGTTGATTGTTTCCTTTGCTATGCAGAAGCTGTTTAGTTTGATATAACCCCATTTGTTTAATTTTTCTTGTGTAGTCTGTGCTTTGGGGGTGTTATTCATAAAGTCTTTTCCCAGTCCTACATCCTGGAGTGTTTCCTCTATGTTTTCTTCAAGGAGTTTTAAAGTTTCAGGTCCTATATTTAAGTTTTTAATCCATTTTGAGTTAATTTTGGTATATGGCGAGACGTACAGATCAAGTTTCATTCTTCTACATAAGGATATCTGGTTTTCCCAGCACCATTTATTGAAGAGGCTCTCTTTTCCCCATTATATGTTCTTGGTGCCCTTTTTGAAGATCAGTTGTCAGTAAATATGTGGGTTGATTTCTGGGTTCTCTATTCTGTTCCATTGGTCCACATGTCTTGTTTTTATACCAGTACCATGCTGTTTTAGTTACTGTAGCTTTGTAGTGTAATTTGAAGTCAATGAATGTAATGCCTCTGGCTTTACTTTTTTTGTTCAGCATTGCTTTGGCTGTTCAGGGTCTTTTGTTGTTCCTCATGAATGTTAGGATTGTTTTTTTCTATTTCCCTGAAGAATGTAATTGTTTTTTTTGGTGGGATCACAGTGAATCTGTAGATGGCTTTGGATAGTATAGACATTTTCACTATATTGATTCCTCCAAGCCATGAATAAGGATTGTCTTTCCATCTTTTGGTGTCCTCTTTAATTTCTTTCAGCAGTGATTTGTAGTTCTCATTGTAGAGATCTTTCACCTCCTTGGTTAGATTTATTACTAGGAATTTAATTTTTTTGGTGACTATTGTAAATGGGCTTCCTTGATTTCTTTTTCTTGTAGTTTGTTGTTGGACTATAAAAATGATACTGATTTTTGTATATTGATTTTGTGCCCTGCAACCGTACTGAATTTTGTTTGTCAGCTTTCAGAGTTTTTTGGGACAGTCTCTCAGGTTTTCTTATATATAGAATCATGTCATCTGCATGCAGGGATAATTTGACTTTGTCTTTTCCTATCTGGATACCCCCCCCTTTTTTTTCTTTTTCTTATTTAATTGCTCTGGCAAGTACTTCCAATACTATGTTAAATAGGAGTGGTGACAGCAGGCCTCCTTATTCCTGTTTGTAACATACAGCTTTTCCCCTTTCAGTATGATAGGTGCAGTGGGTTTGTCACATATGGCTTTGTTGTGTCAAAATACCTTTCTTCTGTACCTAATTTGTTGAGAGTCTTTATCATGAAGGAATGTTGAATTTGTTACATGCTTTTTCTGTATTGAGATGATCACAATGTTTTTGTTCTTGATTTTGTTGATGTGGTGTATTATGCTTAATGATTTGTGTATGTTGAACCATGCTTGCATCCCTGGTATGAATCCCACTTGACCATGGTGTATAATCTTTTTAATGTGTTGCTGTATTCTTGTTTGCTAGTATTTTGTTGAAGATTTTTGCTTCTAAGTTCATCTAGGATATTGGCTTGTAATTTTCTTTTTTCGTTTATCTTTGTGTGGTTTTGCTATCAGGGTGATGCTGGCCTCATAGAATGAGTTTGGGAGAATGCCCTCTGTTTGAATTTATTGGAATAGTTTGGAAAGAATTGGTATTAATTCTTCTTTAAAAGATTGGTAGAATTCAGCAGTGAAACTCTCCAGTCCTGGACTTCCTTTGATGGAAGAATTTTGATTACTGCTTCAATCTCATTGTTTGTTATTGGTCTGTTCCATTTTTCTGTGTCTTCCTGGTTCAGTCTTGGTAGTTTGTGTGTGTCCAGGAATTTATCCATTTATATGTATTTACATATTTATGATTGCTGTATCTTCTTGATGGATAGATCCCTTTATCGTTGTATAATGGCCTTCTTTGTCTCCTGTAGTTTCTGGTTTGAAGTCAATTTTATCTGTTCCAGAATAACTACTCCTGCTCATTTTCAGTTATCTGCGTGGTATGTCTTTTTACATCCTTTCACTATTTGTCTGTGTGAGTCTTTACAGGTCAGGTGGGTTTCCTGTAGTCAGCATGTAGTTGGGTCTAGTTTTTTTAATCCATTTGGCTATTTGATGTCTTTTGATTGGGGACTTCAATCCATTAACATTTAGCATTGCTATTGAAAGGTATTGTTTAACTCCTGTTATTTAATTGCTTTCGTGTGGTTGTTTTACCTGTCTTTTTTCCTTTTTTTCCCTTTTGTTGTTTAACTTTAGAGTTAGTTGGTTTTTGAGGTAGTATGGTATAGTTTTTTTTCTCTACCTCTTTTGCCTGTGTGCTCTATCAGTGGGATTTGTTCTTCATTATGTATTCATGGTGGTAATGTTTTTTACTCCTTTGAGGGTTTCTTATAGAGGCTGGTTGTGTGGCACTGAATTCACATAGGTTTTGTTTATCTGGAAAATACACTATGTGTCTTTCATATCCGAAGGATAGCCTTGCTGGGTGTAGTATTGTTGGCTGGCAGTACTTTTCTTTTAGTAATTTAAATATATCATTCCATTTTCTCCTGGCCTTTAGGGTTTCCACTGAGAAGTCTGCTGTTAGTCTAATGAGGAACTCTCCTATAGGTGACTTGACATTTTTCTCTGTCTGTTTTTAGAATTTTCTCTTAGTCTTTGACTTTTGCCAGTTTAACTAGACCTTTTTGGATTGAATCTGTTTGGGGATCTTTGAGCTTCTTGAATCTGGAAATCCATTTCTCTGCCAAACCTGGGAAGTTTCCTGCTATTATTTTGTTGAATAGGTTTTCAATGCCTTTTTCTTTTTCCTCCCCTTCTGGAACACCTGTGATTTGCCATTTGTATACTTGAGGCTGTCTGATAGCTCTTGGAGATATTTTTCATTTTTTAATAATCTTTTTCCTTTTTTTTTTTTTTTTTTTTTTTTTTTTTTTGTTTGCTTGGCTTGTTTCAAAGACTGTCTTCAAGATCAGAAATTATTTCTTCTGCCTGCTCTAACCTGCTTATGAAGCTCTCAAATGTAGTTTTTATTTCAGTTCCAAGAGTTCTACCACATCCTTTTTATGGCATTAATCACATTGTAAATTTCCTCCTTAATGTCTTGGATTGTTGTTCTTGTTTAATTGTTTTGTCTTTTAATTGTGACGCTTCTTGTATCTCATGTAGTTTCCTTAGATCGCATATCAAAGGTTTCTTGTAGATTGAGATGTGGTATTTGAGAGTCACTGCATTCCTTTGAGGGTGTCACAGTTACTTGTTTTTTCATATTTCTAGTATCCCTACATGGATGTCTGGTCATCCAATGGAGCAGTTGCTTCTTTAGTTACTCAAATAGCTTTTGAGAAAAGAGAATCCCACCTGTAGATTTGTTTATTTTTTTGTTTGTTTTGTTTTTTGTGACCAGTAAGGGGATCGCAACCCTTGGCTTGGTGTCGCCCGTACCGCACTCAGCCAGTGAGTGCACCGGCCATCCCTATATAGGATCCGAACCTGCGGCAGGAACGCGGCTGTGCTCCCAGTGCCGCACTCTCATGAGTGAGCCACGGTGTCGGCCCTGAAGATTTGTTTTATGTTGCCTGTTGGGTGGGATGTTTCAGTTTTTGTTCCAAGTAGACTCTATAGTCAGTCCCAGAAGTTTTAGGTAGATTCAGGCGTTCCAGGTAGAGTCAGCAGATAGAGAGCACTGACAGGTATGATGCAGCACTACAGAGGGTATGGCTGAGGAGAAGCCATGTTGGGCAATGCTCTGGAGGCTGCTGCCTGGTGGCTCAAGGCTCCCAGGGCAAAAGCCACAATGGGAGGAGTTCTGGAGGCTGGTTCCAGGAGGCTCAAATGGAAGACAGTTTGAGCGCAGGCTCCTGGGCCTGCTGTCCAGCTTGTTCAAGCATCTTGTGGCAAAAGCCTCAAGGGGTGTTGCTCCCAGGGCTAGTGCGGGGTGCTCTGGCCTCTCCTGGTGAGAGCTGTGAGGGGCAGGGCTCCAGGAGCTGTTGGAGAGCCAGTCAGGTCTCTCTCGGCAAAAGCAGTAAGGGATGGAGCCCTGGAGATTGCTGCACAGTGTCTCAAGCCTGGGGAGTGGAGCCACAAAGGGTAGGGCTCCCAGCCTTATTGCAGAGCTGCTGTAGTCTCTTGCAGCAAAAGCTGTAAGGGACGGGGCTTCTGGGGCTATCATGGTCTCTAGTGGCGAAAGCCACAAGTGGAAGTCCTCTGAGGACTGCTACCTACCAGCTTCAGCCTCCTGCAATGGAAGCCACATGGGATGGGACTCTGGAGGCTGCAGCAGGTGGTGCAGCATTCTGATGTCTGGGGCTAGGGACCGCGCAGTGGCATGGGCCATGCATGGAGATGGGCTGATTGCTGTTGCAGGCAGCAGGAGGAACTCCTATAGGGTGAGATGGATTCCCTGTCCTGAGCCAGACAGTGGTGCTGGTGACCTCAGCAGTGGTGAGGGTGAGCTAGGGCAGGAGAAACTGGAGGTTACTGGTGGGAAGTGCTCACAGCTGTATAGACTCTTCTCGCTGCAAGACAGAATCTGTCCTGACCTGATACCAGCTATCCACTTCCTGCTCTGGACCTCTTCTGTGGGAGTATTGCATGTTGGGCGCTTCTAGTCTACCTTATTGACCCCTCCCCACAGATGCATGTCTGTCCAAAGTTTAAGAATTGGCTTTGTCTGTATTCATCAAAGGAGTTAAAATTTTGTGAATTGTTTTTAAGACTTTTTCATAGTGAAAGTAAGACTATGTATTAATATAATATATGTAACATGGTGCTGCAGTACATCCCTTCCATCCTTTGTAATTCTCATTGGAAGAAGTCTGCTCTTCTTATCTAAACCTTTTCAAAGCACATTTCTTGCCGTTTTCTCAAATTATTCATTTTGCTTTTAAAGTAAAAACATAGCTTTAAATTTTAATGCTGTTTAGTGTTATTCCAGAATACATTGGCATTTTAATTGTTTTTAATGTCACTACTTGTTTTTAAAGTAATAGTAACCTTCAGAGCAGTGGTATCCTGATGGGTAGCTGTTTTATGTTTTTGTGAGAAGTAATAAAAGCTTGAATGCTATACTAAAAATCATAAAATGAATAGAACACTTATCAAAAATTAAGAACTGGGGATGTGATAAAACAGGCACTTTAAATGCAGTTAATATAAATTGGTTCAAACTGGAATGCTATTTAGTAATTTACATCAGGATTATTTATGTATATATGTATGTATGTATGTATGTATGTATGTATGTATGTATGTATGTATGTATGTATGTATGTATGTTGGTGTTAGAAAAGCAGGTGTATTTAGCTGAAGGAAATGGTAGGCTCTCGCATCCCAAAGACTTAGATTTACTGAGAGGTTTTTAAAAGTGGGGGGAGGTGAGGGAATGGAGCATGGGAAGTGAAAAGCAGGAGAGAAGGAGATGTGAGCTGTTGAGGGGTCCGTGTCTTTGAGTCAGGCACAAGGTCTCATGAAGCCCTCATCTGGTTTCTGTTTTCATCTTCATCGTTGTCTCAAGATGCTGCAAGATTTTGATTTGCTCCGAAGTAGAATCAACTCTTTTGCAAAGTCTTGTGCGTAGTTATACTCCTTTGCAGAGCATCTGTTGACTTGGATGGTGCCCATGGTCAGCTTCCAGTCATCTGGCCCTGATCGTTTCTCAAAACTAGTTTCAGAGATGGGGAAGTCCAAAGTCCAGGGAACCCATCTGGTGAAGGTCTTCTTTGGTGCTGCCACAGGGTATAAGATTGCAAGAAAGTCAGGAGCAGAGAGCTACATCAGGATAATTTAATAATTATATATTTCTGGCTCCAATAATCCTGCCTGTTACAGATCAATCTTTTGGAAATCTGAAGTACACAAATTTACATATAACGATGTTCATCATAGTGTCATGTATTATACTGAACAAATTACAAGCTGCCTAAATGTCCTACCATAAAGATAAGTTAAATAAATTGTGCCAAATCTGCAAAGGAGTATTTATATGGCCATTAAAATTATGCTCATGAAGAATGTTTATAAAATAGAATAATTTAATACAAGTTTAGCTTTTAAAAGGGGCAGTATACAAAACTACAGTATAGTCTCAAAAAATTATTTATAGGAAAAACACTAGAAAAATCTATGCTGACATTGGTTATGGTCTGATTCCTATAATATATGTTTGTTATCAGAACCATTTTTTAAAATGTGGGTATTTATTTTGAGAAGAGTTTGAAAATGAGAAGTCTCCTTTCATCATTTGTAAAATATTTTCAGAAATAAAGTAATATGGGTCTGTGCAAACAGCAGTTCTTTTACTTAAAAGTTAAAGGCTTATAACATCTTTGGGATTTTTTTAGAAATATGTAAGTTTAAGTTAAAATCGACTTTACTACTTCTTAAATTAGAAAAAGTTGTGGTTTAATTTCACAGAAATGTTAACACCCTATGGAAACAGCAGAAGTGATTTAACACCTATTGAAGCAGAATGTTGCTTTTATGTTTTCTGTCATAAGATTCCAAACCCAGACAGCATCTTATTTCTCAAAAGTTACCAGTTGTAATTTTTTTTATTTGTACTTTAATGAGCAGTAACTTAAAAAAATCATAATTTTCATCTAGTTGGTACCAACAAAAAGATGTGAATTTGGCAAGGAGCAAGCTTGTTGTTTTAAATTCCTAAAAAAGAAATCTAGAATGAACAAATACATTTGTAATCACAATATGAAGACTTTGAGTATATAAACATGACTTAAATATAAATAAAAATATATTTTATTGCTCTAACATAGACAAAATTACCTTGTTTTAGCAATATTAGTGTTTCTTATTTTTTAAAATATTGCTAACTTTTTGAATCATTATTTTACATGTTAAATATGTAAAAAAAGTATATATATATATTTATATATAGGCCTTTATATACGTATATATTTATTTAATATATTTATATAAAATATGTTTATATATGTAAAATATTTATATATAGGTAGACCCACTCACTGACATCTACAGCCCTCCTGCACGTGTCTCCAGCAGCTGAACCTTCACCTCTGTGCTTGGTTTCTAGACCTGATCCTGGGATATGTTCTGTAAGTGTTTGCTCAATCAAGGAATAAATGTTTATGTTTCTTCTTTTTTATAGATATTTGAGATATTTGGACCTGTTGCACATCCATTTTATGTGTTACGGTTTAATTCTTCAGATCACATTGAGAGTAAAGGTATTAAAATAAAGGAGACTCTGTATTTTGCTCCTTCAACGAAAGACTTCACTCAATATATATTCACAGAAACACTTAAACAGTAAGTACTTTACTGACATGTTAGTAGTTCTTCGCTTATCTAATGTTTATATTTGGGAATAATTCTCCATAACAGTAGTTTCTTATTGTTAAATGGTATCTGTCTTCCAAAGAGTTTATTTACGTTCCTAATAACATCTCTGAAAGCTACAATTTGTTATCAGATTTTACAAGTAGAAATTATATCTTGCCCAAAATGACATGATCAGGCACTAGGAGCACATTTGGACCATATAAATATTCTGAATTCCACTTCATTGTTTTATCCATTATATTTTTCTCTTACATACATGCTACTTCACTATTAGTATTACAGTTTTAAAACAATTTCTTTTTAATTTTAAATAAAATTTATTTTGGATTGCATTCATGGACTTAACTATTTAATAACCTTATAATTTTCACGAGAAAAAGAAAATGAATAAATTTCAGGTTGCTTAAACATCGCAAATTTATAGAAGAAACAATTAAAATGTATCCCTGAAAAGTTATGGATAAAATTATGGTAAATGAGGTTGGCATAACCAACAAACTAGTGCTCTCCATTTTGTCTGTAAAAATGCTGAATGAAGCTTGTGGCATGTGGCTAGTGATATTTCTGCATATTTGTGCTCCCACTGGTAATTGTGTATTTTTCAAGTGTTAGTTGTGTTGCCAAGTGTTAGCTATAGAGTTGTTTATATCAAGCTTGTTATTATAATTATATAATTTAATTTTTTATTTAAACGAATTGCATATAAGTTCAAGTAGAATAGATTTTATAAATAAAAATAAGTTGAATGCTTATGAAAGATGAAATGAATGTGTGCCGCTAAAAATATTGTCAAATTAGGAGTGGAAGGGGCCAAACCCGTGGCGCACTCGGGAGAGTGCGGCGCTGGGAGCGCAGCGACGCTCCTGCCGCGGGTTCGGATCCTATATAGGAATGGTGATGTGCTCAGCGCGGTGTGGGCGACACCACACCAAGGGTTGCGATCCCCTTACCGGTCACGAAAAAGACA
>NW_007730855.1:198727-205906 GCF_000696425.1 Galeopterus variegatus | reverse complement strand
TTTTTCTGAAAAGGTTCATTAAATAGATTTTTAAATGATAGACAATTCTGGAAAGAAATAAGAATAAACCAAAGAACTGAAAAATTAGGTCTATCCTGCAGAAGCCCAACCTGATGAAGACTATTCTATTCTTGACTGTATTTTGGTGTCTGTCATGGGAACTCTGGAATTTTTTGCCTTTGTGGTTGGGAAATTCAGCTCCTTTCCAGGCTTCCTATGTACTTGCTTTCTTGTTAAAAGTGTGTTTTGAAATGTTGCTTGATCTTTCCTTTAATAGATATTTATTTCCTGAGTAAATGCATTAGTTGCAGAATTTTTCCCATTTATGTCATTAAACTCCTGGCTAAGGGCACTGCAGGTTATGAGATATCATACATGCAAAAAGGAGTACTGGAGCTATGTTAAGTGTATAGGTGTAAAATGACAATTAAATAAATGTTTTTTTAATTTTAAGTAATAGAAAAATCATTGATAATGCCTCATATAATGTCTGTGTTCTGAATCAAAAATTTAAAGCAAACTTGATTTATTTTCATTTTGTGCCAGCACACTGACATCTGTACATTGATTTTTTTTTTTCCTTTTTGTCTTTTTTACTGAGCGGTAACGGGATTGCAACCCTTGGTGTCGCGCCCATACCGGGGGACCGGCAACGGGATCGCAACCCTCGGTGTTGCGTCCGCACCGTGCTCAGCCAGTGAGCTCCTTTTTGTCTTTTTTACTGAGCGGTAACGGGATTGCAACCCTCGGTGTCGCGCCCATACTGGGGGACCGGCAACGGGATCGCAACCCTCGGTGTTGCGTCCGCACCGCGCTCAGCCAGTGAGCGGGAACCGGTCTCCACATGGGATCTGAACCCTCGATGGGAGCACCGCCGCGCTCCCAAGCGGCGCACTCTCCAGTGCGCCACTGGGCTGGCCCTGTACATTGATTTTAATGGCATTGATTCCTGAACATCTCATTTATTTTTGAGATTTGGTTTAAAGCAGTGAGGACATCTAGTCTTAATATTTTGTAATATTTTAATGTAATTGAATAACAAGACATTATCCAAAACTATGAAGTTGATATGATTATAAAAATAAGATTAAAAATGAGCTTTAGATATATGAGGGATCTTCAAAAATTCATGGAAAGCTTTGTATTATCTTTTGATCTTGTTTTTCCACGAACTTTTTGAATTACCCATGTATATACTTTTGTTGGTCATAGAGTGTAAAACTTCCCACCAAAAGTAATTAATTTCCAGCTGTAATTACTCATTTCACATAAACCTGCGATTACACTGTCCTTCAGAATCTTCAAAGCTCCTCCTCCTCAAAATAGTAACTTTATTTCACCGTCTCTGCTTTGAGAATCACTGTTGGAATAAGCGTTGTTTACTAAGGAGGATTGTTGATACTCTTCAGGTAAATTGAGGAGGAAAGAATTTATGTTATCTTTCATCTGTACACCACAGCCTTGGCTTCTCATTCTAATTCCCTAATCCTGTTATTTATGTGTCCAAGTTTTGTGGGTTTTTTTAATGTGCTTCTCACATCTTCTGAAATAAAGGACACATAACTGGTCATTTATTTTTTGGTGTTTTCATGATATTGCAGAATTAAAGGTTGAACTCATGGCTTCTACTTTGTTTTCCATACTGTTAATTTATAAGCTCTTAACAGAATCTTAATAAATAACTTCTTTGACATTTTTTCTTTTTCTAGGGATAGGGGATCAGATGCATCATGGAAGAATGATCAGGAACCACCACCAGATGTAAGGATAAGCCTTTTTACACAATATTTTAGGAAGTAGAGCAGGACTTAATCTTAAAAATTAATCATTCTTGACCTTAAGGAGGTCATTAATACTCCTCAGAGTCATACTGTCTTCCCCTAGCCCATGCGTTCTCCTGCTTTCCTAGTTGACTGTTTTATACCTTTCAGTAAAAGTGGTTGATCATTTTAGACCAAAAAATTTTTTTCAGTTATATTTTATTAATTACTTTATCAGCTTATTTACCTTATAATTTCCTATTTTTATGAACTTTGTTGACATCTAGTAAAGGTAGGATATCATTATTTTAAAAAATTGTATTCAGTTTAGTAAATTCACCATATACAACATGAAGACATTTATTATGGTGCTTTAAA
The DNA here is from genome assembly GCF_000696425.1 of Galeopterus variegatus. Lineage (NCBI taxonomy): Eukaryota > Metazoa > Chordata > Mammalia > Dermoptera > Cynocephalidae > Galeopterus > Galeopterus variegatus. The sequence continues at coordinate 203,768 of NW_007730855.1, read as the reverse complement.
AAAATAAGCTGTCCTTCTTTGGGAGGTACAAAATTATTAGGATCTACCTACTTGTCCATTTTTTGCATTGTAAGTACAGCCATGTGCTGCGTAACGACATTTTAGTCAATGACAGACCACATATATGATGGTGGTCCCATTAGATTATAATGGAGCTGAAAAATTCCTTTTGCCTAGTGATGATGTCATGTCGCATCTCAGTGTTGCTCACATGTTTACTCACATGTGTTACATGTTTGTGGTGAGGCTGACTAGGAGCAATAGGCTGTAGACTAGGTGTGTAGTTGACTATACCATCTAGGTTTGTGTAAATACATTCTGATGTTTGCACAACCACAAAATCGCTTAATGACACAATTCTCGGAACTTATCCCTGTTAAGCTGTGCATGAAAGTACAAAAATTGCAGCAATGAGTGTATTCATTTCTTGAAAATAGTATGAATTTATATAGTATTAAAAGAAAAAATATAATTATTACGTGTAAGAGTTTTTAAATGTACTCAGCAGTTCTAATGAAGTTTTTTAGTACTGTAAATTTTTGATATCTGTCCCATATGCCCATAGCATTAATAGTACTTATTTATTATATTCTTGGTTTATCTACTTTCTCATTTGACTGAATAGTTTCAGAGAAAGGAATGTCTTTCATGTGAACTCAGTACTTTCTAATGTCTGGCAGTTACCAGATTTAACTTGACCTTAAAAATCTTAGTACATTAAGATCAGTAATAATCCTGCATTTGAAGATACTAAAATTAGTAGGTGTTTTTGAATTTGATTATAGATTCTGAGGTATATAGGCTCTTAGTTGATGGAGGATTTGATCTAGAATGTATGTCAGCAAGGCCATTCTGAAAATTCCATAGAAACACTTTTATATTTCGGGCCGGCCCGTGGCTCACTCGGGAGAGTGCGGTGCTGATAACACCAAGGCCCCGGGTTCTGATCCCATCCCCAGATGGCCGGTTCGCTCACTGGCTGAGCGTGGTGCTGACAACACCAAGTCAAGGGTTAAGATCCCCTTACCGGTCATCTTTAAAAAAAAAAAAAAAAGAAACACTTTTATATTTCGGGCCGGCCCGTGGCTCACTCGGGAGAGTGCGGTGCTGATAACACCAAGGCCCCGGGTTCTGATCCCATCCCCAGATGGCCGGTTCGCTCACTGGCTGAGCGTGGTGCTGACAACACCAAGTCAAGGGTTAAGATCCCCTTACCGGTCATCTTTAAAAAAAAAAAAAAAAGAAACACTTTTATATTTCGGGCCGGCCCGTGGCTCACTCGGGAGAGTGCGGTGCTGATAACACCAAGGCCCCGGGTTCTGATCCCATCCCCAGATGGCCGGTTCGCTCACTGGCTGAGCGTGGTGCTGACAACACCAAGTCAAGGGTTAAGATCCCCTTACCGGTCATCTTTAAAAAAAAAAAAAAAAGAAACACTTTTATATTTCATTTTATTTCTTCTTTTTAAATGTGCTCACATGTGTACACAGTGAGCCTGTTTTTATATGTTTTTATATGAAACATAATCTCTGTTTTGGGGTATAAATAGAATAATAAAATGCCATTCAAGAAATCATGGCAATCATAATATATACAGTTCATACATCTTGGTTTTCTGGTGGGTTGTAACAGTGAATTCTAATTCTTAATTACTTGTAAATTTTCACTTGTAATTTTAAATGGTTTTTTTTCTTAGAAGTTGGGTCATGTGTGTATCTGCTTATAAAACCCTTTTCTACAGTCTTATCTAAATAACATCCTCATGATTTTTTATATCCTTACTTTGTCTTATTATTGATTTATATTCCCTACTATATACTTGAAATTATATTATTAAAAGAGTTAATACCTTAAACTTGTAAAGAATTAAACCTGTAAAGTATTTAGAACATTGCCTGGCATACAATGGGTATGTGTGTTTTGAATGAATACTCATAGGACTTTCTATTTTATTTTTATATTGGACCTGATAATGTGTGTAATTTGCTAAGTCCTGACTACTTCCTTTGGCAGCTGGCACAAATCTTAAGTCTAAGCTGGAAGTTAGACTTCTAGCCAGGGAACACCCATATCTGAAGGTGGTTAAAAATTGGCATTTTAAAGTTACCTACCTGAAACTTTCTAGGAATTAGAAAAACAAACAAAAATCAAGATCTTACTCATCTTGATTACTGGCCAGTGTTAATTAAGAATCATGAGACAATTATCAAAAAATACTTTCTTTTTCTACCATGTCTAACTAATCCAGATATTAGTAGAAAATATTATGTACTGAAAAGGGTACTTTTTTTTCAGGGTCAATAGTAAATAATAGGCTTATTTTCCTCACTTCCAACTATGTACTATTGAATTGGCAAATACTTCTAACATATACTTTTCTCTGCAAGGCCTTAGATTTCAGTGATGATGAAAAAGAAAAAGAAGCCAAACAAAGGAAAAAATCTCAGATTCAAGGCCGGAAAAAACTCAAGTCTGAATTTAATAAGCCGGGTGAGTGAATACAATATGTAGTCGTTTTTAATCTTCATTTACATCTGTATAAGTTCATCAATAATAAAACTGAAGGAAACAACTGGGTTCTCTCTATTTACTTCCCTGCATTCAGCCAGCATCTTCTAGTCTGTAACTTGTCTTTTTATCCTCTTAAGAGGGCCTTTTGCAGAACAAAAGTTTTAATTTTGAGGAAGCCCAATTTATCAGTTTTCCTTTTGGAGAGTCTGAGAACTTCTTGCCTAGCCCTAGATCCTAAAGATTTTCTCTTAATTTTTTTCCTAAAAGTTTTGTAGTCTTCTTTTTTACATTTTACATTTTTGGTTCATTTTGAATTAGATTTTGTATAGGATGTGAAGTTTAGGCCAATCTTCATTCTTTTGCTTATGAATGTATAATTGTTCCCATACCATTTATTGAAAAGGTGTAGTTCCTCCAATGAAATGATTTTGACCTTTGTCAAAAATCAGTTGGCTATATTTGTGTTGATCTATTTCTGTGTTCTCTGTTCTGTTTCATTTATCTATGTGTCTATACCACACGGTTTTGATTGTTGTAGCTATAAGTCTTGAAATCAGATAGAGTGATACCTTCTGCTTTATTCCTCTTTTTCAAAATTATTTTAACTATTCTAGTTCCTTTGTACTTCAGTACAAATTTTAGAATAGTCTTCTCTATGTCAATAAGAAATCCTGCTTACATTTTGATAGGAATTGTGATTAATGTGTATATGAGTTTGGAAAGAATTGACATTTTAACCATGTTAAGACTTCCATTCCAGGAACATGGTAGTCATCTCCATTTATTTAGACCCTCTTTGATTTCAGCAACATTTTGTAGTTTTCAGAATATAAATTATCTTTATGTTTTCCAGTTTATTGTCTTTAGGTATTTTCCGTTGTTCTGTCTCTTTCCTCTCTTCCTTCCATTCGGTTGTTGAGCTCATCTATTGAGGTTTTTTAGGGCTTTTGTTTTTTATTTTTTTATTGAGAGGAAAGTTGATATACCATATACTCTCTACTCCCACCCATGCATAGCCTCTCTCATTATCAGCATTTCTCAGAGTGGTACGTTTTTTACAACTGATGAATGTACACTGACATCATAATCACCCAAAATCATAGTTCATATTAGGGCTCATTCTTGGTGTTGTACATTCTATAGGTTTGAACAAATGTGTAATGACATGTTTCTGTCTTTATAGTGTCATACAGAGTATTTTCACTGCCCTAAAATTACTCTGTGCTCCACGCATTCATCACCCAATTTTAGATTACCATTAATAATATGCATTTAGATTTCTCCATGTCTTTTCATGGCTTGAGGGCTCATTTATTTTTAGCACTGAATATTATTCCATTGTCTGGATGTAGCACAATTTATTTATTCCTTGACCTCCTGAAGGACATCTTGACTGCTTCCAAGTTTTGGATGTTACAAATAAAGTTGGTACAAACATTCGTGTGCAGGTTTTTGTGTGAACATAATTTTCAACTCATTTTGGTAAATACCAAGGAGTAAGATTGCTGTTTCACATACTAAGTAAGTTTAGTTTTGAAAGAAACTGTTAAACTGTCTTCCAAAGTGGCTGTACTGTTCTGCATTCTCACCAGCCATGGATGAGAGTTTCCATGGGTCCACATATTTGCCAGCATTTTGTGGTGTCAGTGTTCTGGATTTTGGCCAAGTTTAGTTTTGAAAGAAACTGTTAAACTGTCTTCCAAAGTGGCTGTACTGTTCTGCATTCTCACCAGCCATGGATGGGAGTTTCCATGGGTCCACATATTTGCCAGCATTTTGTGGTGTCAGTGTTCTGGATTTTGGCCATTCTATAATAGGTGTGTAATAGTATTTTATTGTTTTAATTTGCATTTCTCTGATGACATGGGATATGGAGCATCTTTTCATATACTTATTTACCATCTGTATATCCTTTGATGAGGTATCTGTTCAGCCCTTTTGCCCATTTTTTTATTGGGTTGTAACAGTCCTATATCAGCTATGTGTTATGCAAATATTTTCTCCCAGTCTATGGCTTTCTTTTCATTCTCTTGACTGTGTCTTTCACAGAGTAGAAAAATTTAATTTTAATGAATTTCAGCTTATTAATTCTTTCATGTATCATCCATTTGTAGTCCTATCATCAATCCAAATGCTGTTCCGTTGATCTTTCACCAATACTGTACTGTTCTAGTTATTGTAGCTTTATAGTAAGTTGTAAAGTCAGATAGTTTTAGTCCTCCAACTTTGTTCTTCTCCTTTAATATTGTCCTTTGGGTTTCTTATTTCAATTATTGTAATGTTCAGTTCTAAAATTTCTGTTTATTTTATATCTTTTATTTTACTTTTTGCTGAGACTTTTTTTTATTTTTTAGGCATATCATAATAACTTGTTGAAGCATTTTTATGACTGCACTAATATCTTTCTTGATTAATTCAAACGTCTTTGTTGATTTCCCTTTTTCATTTAATTTGAAATCTTCCTGGTTCTCTTTATGAATGATTTTTTATTGAAACCTAAATATATTGGCTATATTTTTTGAAATTCTGG
>NW_007730855.1:197120-198330 GCF_000696425.1 Galeopterus variegatus | reverse complement strand
GGGGAGATTGAAGTCCAGGTTTTCCTCTTAGCCTCTGTTGACACCTGAGGCCAAGGGGTGCCTTGTTACTGCTGGGCGAGAGTAGAAGTTCTGACTCCCCACTGAGTCTTCTTTTGTGCCTGATAGGGGTAGGAGTACCTCATCCCTGTTCACCATGTGGCACCCACTGACACAAGTGCTGCATGGCCTTTGGGCAGTGATGAAATTCCTGACTCTTCACTCAGTCTTCTCTGACACCACCCCAGTGCACGAGGTGGAAAGAACACTGTGTTACTACTGGTAGAGGTTGAAGTCTAGGTTCCCCGTGTGATTGCTACTATCATTGCAGGGAAGCCTTGTTACTGGCATCCTACTCAACCTGCTATTGACATTACCCTGGCAGGAGGGTTGGAGCACATCATTATAGCCTGTCAAGGGTAGAAATTTACAGTGTGGGTGGGGATGATGCCACAGTTTTTTCTGTGGTGTTTGGCTGGAGCAGAGTGGTTATCTGAATGTTTGCTGTCTTGCTAGGCTTTTCTTTCCTGATCCTTTGGCTTTAATTTTCCTCTTTTCAATTCATTTAAGATCAACAGGTTTTTTTTAATTGCTATAAGATATACCAGGCATTAAAGAAAAGCCATTCTTGAAATAAACAGTGCATTCTGATATACTCATTTTGTTTTTATGCTTTTTTTTCCCACTCAAAGGTGAAGATTTTGCTGAAGTACATCAGAATTGGAATGCTCATGGCTCAGCTTCAGAATATGCAAGAGGATATTGCAACAGAGAATTCACACGAGGATTTTCCAGGGGTAGATATCCTCAGTCTTGCCATGGCAGGCCTCCACCTCAGCAGTTTTATAACTCAGAACATGTGGTATCTCAGGAGACTTCAGGATTTGCTCCACAGAGACAAGATAATACTATTATGCCACAATATCTTTTTCCTCCTCCAGTGTTTGATATGCATAATTTTGCAGTCCCTCCACCACCGCCACCACCACCCCCATCTATGCACATGGGTTGGGCTGCACCTAACATGGCATCTCATCCATTACTCAATTTACCATACTCCCTACCCCCACCGCCTCCCCCTCCACCACTGCCTCCCGCACCCTCTTCTGGAGATAGTAACTCTCATTTTGGACCTTACTATTAGATGAATGTATGCATTTCCTGAGAAATGTGGACTTTCCGTATTATATGGAAAGGATTTTTTTTTTTTTTT
>NW_007730855.1:194207-195851 GCF_000696425.1 Galeopterus variegatus | reverse complement strand
TTTAATAAATGAGGAGCCTAACTAAGGGTTCCAATGAGGTTACATTGGTCATTCAGCTAGTCAGATGGCAAAAATTGAAACTACTTCTCTTGATTCTCAGACCAGCACTTTCCCCTAAATTGGTACTTCCCAATTTTCACTTCTTGACATACTTAGAAAATAGTGTTTGTATGGCACATTTGAATAATCTGGAGACCACTTATCATAATACCATGAACCCTGGTTTCACCAACCCCCAGGTTGTCTCCCCATGGGCTGAGGAGCTTTGCAGAATTCTTAGTACATAAGTTGAGAAGCTCTGCCTTGATATACCTTGTCTTTATCATGTGTGTACTTCATTATTTTTTTCTGAAGTGTGTTTGCAGCTTCTCGTTAGAAGTTACCTTAGTAGGTTCTATCAGTCTTTTTCTGGTTGGTAGACTATTCTAAGTGTTAAATGAAATTATATATAAAGGCACTAAAAAAAACGTTAAAGAATGGAAGAATAAGGTGTTACGGTAGGTCATCAAGCTGTCATAATTACCATGGCATTTTTAAAATCTTTCCATTTCTGTACCTCAGGTACTGGTATTTGACAGTGGATGTTTAATATCCAAAGAACTATAAGGTGGAATTATACCATTTGATCCCTGCTTTCAGTTAATTGATACCTTAACCAGTTAGGTCCAATTTGCTTTCCTCTCTATACATAATTCAGGGCTTCTGAAACTTTGAAGTGCCTAGAAATCACCTGGATAGTTTGTAAAAAAANTTTTTTTTTTTTTTTAAGAAAGTGATTATGGAGCTAGATTTTTAAAAACACTGTAAAATACTAAGTGCTTCCTTTAGTTGTAAGTTAATATATATTTGTAACCTTTGTCAAATTGTATTCATATAAAAATTTCAGCTTAAATTCTTGGGGGCAATCCAGTTATGTAATATTTAATTAAAACTTTGAATCCATGCCTTCCCCCACTCCATTAAATAATATGTATATAGTAATGGGTATGGAACAAGTTTCATCATGGATGAAAATACACTGAACATATTGTCTTCTTCATATAATCTGAAAATAAGATGTAGAAGTGCTGTTGAGAGTCTTTAAAATAAACTATTTTTGTAAACTTATACTTTGGAGATTGATTTTGATTATATATGCAATTTACTTTGTTACCCTAATTTTTTTTTAAAGCAAGTGAAGGGTATGGACGAGGAAAGCCTTGTATATTGGCAGAAGCTCTGACTGTAGCTAAAGTTAATATTTATTTATTATGCTTAGGCATGCGGTCATTATATATGCAGATTACCATTATTTGGGCACTATTTAGAAGGCTTTACTATTTAGCCACTTAAAAGGGACACAGCAATTATTCACAATAAGATATATTTAGGGATTATGTCTTCCGTATCTGTTTCCCAGTATCTCACATGCCTAGGACAGATTAGGTGCTTAGTAAATACTTACGGGATGACGGCATGAATTTAAATTTTTTTGATTAAATGTACAGTGACTTATTTTACATCATGAAATATAAATAATGTAAGGGAAATTACAGAGTTTTAGAACTAGAAGATGCCTTTGAAATAGTCTAAATTAGTTTTCGTTTAATAAATGAGGAGCCTAACTAAGGGTTCCAATGAGGTTACATTGGTCATTCAGCTAGT
>NW_007730855.1:191752-192751 GCF_000696425.1 Galeopterus variegatus | reverse complement strand
TGCTGACAACACCAAGTCAAGGGTTAAGATCCCCTTACCGGTCATCTTTTGAAAAAAAATTAAAAAAAAAAAAAAGGTACATTCTTCATCTCAAGATTGAATTCAGAAGATCTGAGACAGACTTAGAGAACTGTTTTAACAGATACTCCAGGTGCTTAATATCAGGGTTTATTCTTAGTCTGCAAATATTTCAGGGCAAATATATTCCAACTTCTTGGCCATTCACTCTGGAACTTCAGGGAGTTCTGTTTGTGGTAGTGTTGAGGGTGTAGTTTGGTGGCAAGGAAAAAAGAAAACTATAGCTCCTTAAACTGTATTCTTAGCATCTCACTTAGGTCTCAGGGGTGTATTTTGTCAACTACGTCATTGGAGTTTAAGAGGAGGAACCCAACTGCTATGGTTTGAATGTGTCCTTTCCGAAATTTGTGTTGAAACTTAATACACATTGTGGTGGTATTAAGAGAAGGAACCTTTCGGAAAGTGATTAAGGGCTCCATCCTCATGAATGGATTAGTGCCTTATAAAAGGGCAGGAGGGAACTCGCTTTAGGTCCCTCTTGCCCTTCCTTGTCCCTACAGCTGAATGAAGGCCCAGCATTTCTCCTCCAAAGGATGCAACAACAAGGTTCCATCTTGGAAGCAAAGAACGGTCTACAAGACACCAAACCTGCCAGCACCTTCACCTTGGACTTCCCAGTCTCTAGAATGGTAGGACATTTGTATTGTTTATAAACTACCCAGTCTGTGGTGTTTTGTTATAGCAGCACAAAGGGACTACGACAACAACTATGTCTTTTACTTGAAAGAGCGAGGTTCATGGTAATTGGATGACTTACGTACTTATTAGAAGTAGATATTGAAAGAACTGGGTTGAGATTGTCTAGTGGAGGCCTGGAATAGAATGCAGTTTCAGAACTTACTCGAAGATGTGCCTTAGTTCACTTTGTGCTGCTGTAACAGAGTACCGCAGACTGGGTAACTTAATAGAAATTTATTGGCT
>NW_007730855.1:180334-191670 GCF_000696425.1 Galeopterus variegatus | reverse complement strand
ATGACTTACGTACTTATTAGAAGTAGATATTGAAAGAACTGGGTTGAGATTGTCTAGTGGAAGCCTGGAATAGAATGCAGTTTCAGAACTTACTCGAAGATGTGCCTTAGTCCACTTTGTGCTGCTGTAACAGAGTACCGCAGACTGGGTAACTTAATAGAAATTTATTGGCTCACAGTTCTGGTGGCTGGGAAGTTCAATATCATGTATTCAGCATCTTGCTGCATCATCATACAAGGCAAAGGTGAGTGGATGAGAGGACAAAAGGGGGTCAAACTTGCCCTTTTATAATCTCAGCCGTTACAGTGGAGCCCTCATGATCTAATCACCTCTTAAAGGTCCCATGTCTTAATGTTGTCACAGTGGCCATTAGATTTCAACATGGATTTTGAAAGGGACAAACGTTCAAACGATAGCAAGATATTTCTTAAAAGCCATGTAGTTAAGTCATATGGTTAAATCTCAAAATGTATCCATTCTTTCTGTGTGGCTAAATCAGTAACAGAACCTAATTATCAATACTAATTGGACATAAGGGATATGTAAGTAATAAGCAATGACAGGGCACCTGTGTGCAGAAGTCTTCATCGTTTTTGTACAATGAGGAGTATACAATGCTTTTTCATTCTGTTCCTCTTTTTCCACCCACATTGTGACTTGTCACTTTCCACCCCTCCATCCCTCCTTTTTGTGCTGCTTTTTTTGTTGCTTGCTTACAGCTGGTGAATGCCAGGTACATTAAAAAAAAGATCCAGGCCATTTGATAAATAATAAATGAGTAGAATCAGAGTTCCAGTTTACTGTAATTTTAAGCTATTTAATAAATATGAAGTAGTATTTAAAATCCCCAAGTGCTAAAAATCTTAGTGTATGTTTTAAAGACAGTTTCTTAAGATAACAATCATAGTGATTTGGGGAGACAGAATCTCAGACATAATACATCATTTATATATTTTTTTTTTAACAGTAATGTTTGGCATTGGGAATTTGATTTTATAAGTTTACATTATCGATTTTAAGACAAGGCTGGCCAGTTAGTTCAGTTGGTTACAGCGCGGTGTTATAACACCAAGTTCTAGGTTTGGATTCCTGCACCAGCCAGCTTACAAACAAACAAACAAACAAAAATCGAGACTGTTTAACTGGTTTCAACGTTTTCCACTAGTTCTTATATACAACTTCCCATTGTTGAGTTCTGTTGCAGAAAAGGCAGTTCTCACCTCTGGATGACTCAAGTTAGGGAATATAAACAAAAGAAAAGAAACAAGTCTTATGTGTCTATTTCTCACTCTTTCCTAATCTGTTTGGCTAAGGTACCTAAGGTAGGCTTGAGAAAAATTTTTATTTAGGATGTTATGTTCACATCCTCCGTGTATTTAGAATTTCTTGACATAGCCATGAACTTCTATGAGTGCTAGAGAAAGTAAATTAGAATATTGTTAAATTCTGTTACACTTCTCACTGTGTAACAGAGATGCAAGAAAGGATTACTCAAAGCAATATGAATGCAATGAGAAGCCCAAAGGGACTGCACCCCAGCAACTCCTCTGTTAGAAGGAGAGAACTGAGTATGTCCCGATTCAAAGTTAGCTTGTGTTTTTATTGTAAGGACACAAAGACATTGGCAATGTGACAAAAGTTATCTATGGCTAAGTATAGCTTAAATAATGGAAACTAGCAACATCATTTAAATTAACAACATGACATGCCAAAGTACCATTTGTGAAAAGCTAAGTTGATCAAACTGTGATCATTATCTAATCTAAAATATAACCGCTCCTTTAATGATTTAAGCAAGAGTTACATTCTTATGATTAAATTTAAGTATAATTGTCTCTAAAGTTTCCACCAACAGCTTGCCCTTAGCAGACATTTTTTCACATTTTTCCCTATAGCAATTCTCTTAATAGGATTGGTATGTCGACCACCCGTTAGCTCTAAAATCATTAAAGTATACAATCCCGTTCCCTAAACAGTGATTAGAGTTGACTCAATAGGCCACTGCCCTCTAGCTGTAGGCCGTTGCCCCCTAACCAAAGCCTTTTGTCCCATGCATTACCTAAAAGCCCTATACTAAAAATCAAATGAGAATCAAGATTTTTAACCCTCTACAAATACTACATCCTTTGGAAAAAAAATTCAAAAACTTTTAACATTCTGTATGATGAATTAATTCATGTATTCATACTACGTGTTCATAAAATATTCTGACATCACATGTTCAACACCAGTAATGATATAATCTAGGTCTAAATATTTTTTTAAAAATAGATACTTTTAGTAGAATGAAAGTTGGAAAATATAAAAAGTAAGGAATTGTATTATTCATGAAAATTCGTGTCAGATAATGCTGCATCTATACTATTTACGATTTAATACATTCAGGGTAAAAATGAAAGAATACACACATTTGTATCTTTTCTGCAATTAAACTGCCAGCATTCTGAAAATCTTTCTTATTTTGTGACCTAGTCTGATCTTAAATTTATATGGATATAAATTAGGATGTGGAAATTATATGGATATGGAAATTATATCCATATAGGATATAAATAAATTTATATCCTATATGGATATAAATTGTATGCAATTATGTTCCAGAAACCAAGTAAACATTTACTGTAGTGTGGCTGAAATTAAGGTTGAGAAGTATCTCCTTAATATCATCCATCAGACCACAGTACGTACTTTGAGCTACTAGCAGAAATGAAATTACATCTCATTTTTGACTCTGTGTGTACTCTGTACCTAAATTATGATTGGTGGGTTAGATATATAAAATAACTTGTCCTGGAAATGAGGTACAAATTTGTGTCTCAATGCTAAAACAATAATGAAAATAGGTAAAGAAGAAAAATATAAAATATCTTCTGCACATTCATTAAAGGTATTAGTATGTACTATTATGTATATGTTATATATACTTATGTGTATATATCCATATGTGTATATTTGAAGGCTAGTACAAAAAGCCTGAGTGTTATGCACATTTTAGTTGCTTACTACTTTTCTATTCACATAAGGATAAAATGGGAAGAAATTTAAAATTGCATTTATCTTGTAGTTAGCTGCATTATTCCATCCCCTAAGCAGAGCAAACTGACCTTGGTTATGTGGTAAAAGCTTTTATTTATATTGAGGATAGATGGGCCATTGTTTCTAACAAGAGATATGTCCCAAATAATACAATAGAACAAATACAAAGGGATAAAATCTATTAGCATTGAATCCCTATTAAAATATGGTAAATAGATGATGGTGGTCTGTAGTGTTTGGATGGTAGAGATGAACTTCTAAAATATTCTCAATATCAATAGCTACTACAGTGTGCAAAACCTGTGATTGCAGCTCTTGAAACCTTTTATTGTGTGCTCCCGTGTCATACAGGAGTGCTAGGGAAGCATTTGCTCTCTCCTTTATCCCACAGCTCTTGCAAAAATATCTGTTTGATTATGCATCATGCAGTGTTTCATCTCAGACGTGATTTGGCACTGTCAGACTTAATTATGTAAGCTGTCTTATAGTAGCTGATTTATTCAAAGCAAATGATATATATATATATATTTTTTTTTTAGCTTAAATTTTCTTTTTGACTAAGTTTAATGCTGGTATATTTGTGGGTGACAACATAAGTTCAAATGAGTTCTGTTTAGCAAGATTAGGGGCAGAATAGTACTTAAGAACAGAAGAAAATAGCTGTGGGCAATATATTTTTTTTAGCTTAAATTTTCTTTTTGACTAAGTTTAATGCTGGTATATTTGTGGGTGACAACATAAGTTCAAATGAATTCTGTTTAGCAAGATTAGGGGCAGAATAGTACTTAAGAACAGAAGAAAATAGCTGTGGGCATAAATTTTATTAATGTATTCAAATCCTGTTAGTTTGAGCCATATAAAATTGTCTGTAAGGTGGCAATTTTATAGGTTCAATCTAGTATATGGATCATAAAATATATTCCTACATTTATTTTTCTTCATAGAACATTTCTCTGTACCATTACTCCACAGAACACACTTTGGAAAATACTATCATAGAGGATAGCTGACAAACTCATGGTAGCTTGTGTTTCTCAGAGATACTTCAAGTTTTGCTANAATTATGTAAGCTGTCTTATAGTAGCTGATTTATTCAAAGCAAATGATATATATATATATATATATATTTTTTTTAGCTTAAATTTTCTTTTTGACTAAGTTTAATGCTGGTATATTTGTGGGTGACAACATAAGTTCAAATGAATTCTGTTTAGCAAGATTAGGGGCAGAATAGTACTTAAGAACAGAAGAAAATAGCTGTGGGCATAAATTTTATTAATGTATTCAAATCCTGTTAGTTTGAGCCATATAAAATTGTCTGTAAGGTGGCAATTTTATAGGTTCAATCTAGTATATGGATCATAAAATATATTCCTACATTTATTTTTCTTCATAGAACATTTCTCTGTACCATTACTCCACAGAACACACTTTGGAAAATACTATCATAGAGGATAGCTGACAAACTCATGGTAGCTTGTGTTTCTCAGAGATACTTCAAGTTTTGCTATGAAGACAATTATTAGAAGATCATGCGGCCAGAAGAAGTATTAAACCTTCTGTATTAGGCTAGAAAACTGCTGTTTTTTAGTGTAGACTCTGTGGTTCCTGACCTGGAATTTTTAACATGTTTTCATGTTTTCAGAACCCACTGAGAATCTGGGAGATGTATATTTTTATTGGGGAAAGAGTTCTTGGCTTTCATATCGTTTTCAAAGTAATATCTGAAGAGGGCTAGAGACAGAAAAAGATTCCCTCTCAAGAGAGGTTTTCCCCTTTTGGAACAGGTATAATTTGTGTATTAGTCAGTTTTCATTGCTTGTAATAGAAAGACCTGAAACTGGGTCATCTGTAAAGAAACAATATTTATCACTTATGGTTTGAAAGAACTTAATTTTTTCCTGTTTGAAGATTTTGTGTTTAGTCATTTAAACTCCATGAATATATATAATCAATTATCTTTCAATAAAAAACTGTCAAAAAAATGTTTAAAAATGTTTATACAAATAAAAAATGTAACCCACAGAATGTTGGTCAATTCATAAAAAATATATATGAACAATAAAAATTAGCAAAAAAAAAAAAATTGCTAGCACTTCCAAATAAACTTAAAGAAGTGTAAATAAAATTAAGTAGAAGAATACTATTTTCAGTATATCAAATAGATTTAAAAAAAGATTATCATACTAAATATGGCAGAGGCTACAAAAATTATCATTTTCTATACCACTGATAATATCAAACTTTATGGAAAGTAACTGTGTAAAGTGTACATAGTCTTTCATGCCCTTGGTCCTAGTAATTCTACTTTTTGAAATTTGTTATGATATTATGAAAAAAAAATTCTAGACTATTATATACATAGTTAAAATAACCATAATGCAGTGGTAAATAAGAGGATGTTATGAATAATTTCATGCCAATAAATTAAAGAGCATAATATAGGCAAATGTGTAGAAAAATAAACTCATGAAAATGTACACAGAAGAAATAAAATATCAGAATAGTTCTTCAACCATTAAATGGAAACAATATGGAAAAAAATAAAATCTTTCCACAGAGAATACTCCAGGCCCAGATAGTTTTACCATCGAGTATTACTATTTCAGAAACAAATATGGAATTTTACACAAACTTTACCAGGAAACAGAAAAGTAGAAACAATATGACCTGTTTATGAGGCCAACGTGAAATTGATGCCAAAATCTGACAAGGACATTATAAAAAAGATCTCACTTATATATAGGTATAAAAACAGTACTCACAAAGTGAATTAACAACATGAGTCCAGCAGATATTAGAAAAAGATACAACTGTCAAGTAGGGTTTATTCCAGAAATACAAGGTTGGTTTAGTGTGAATATCAATTATAGTCATCAGGTAAACAAGGTATAGTGAACTTGACAACTTGGCACTCTCACTCCTAGCTAAGCCTGAGAAACACGCTTTCCAGAACCTTGTTCTATTCGGTTTTTTTATATGACAGTTGATCAAGGAAGGCACTCAGGCAAGACTGGACAGGTTAAAGCAAAGGAGAGGTACATACTCTTGGAAGCTCCCGGTTTCTGACATAGTTATAGACACAGAGGCAGCCTCAGCTAGCTCTACTCAGCTCCTGGCCCTACTGACCACTAAGTGCTTTATTGCAGTTTCTCCAGGACCTCACCAGCAATCACCAATTTGTGGTAATACTTTAGTGACCAGGCACACACAGCTTCTTGAATTTTCCTTCATCCTTCTACCTACCCACCCACTATCATGTTAGTGACTTGCTAGTGTTGCCTAACTCTCCTCTTCCAGTCAAAAAGTGGGGGGGAATGAGACCAAAGCAAAGAGTTGGCTTTGATTTTTCCTTTGTTCTTTGATATCAAAGTTAAGTTGTTATTAGTCTAAATAACCTGTTATAACTATAAGATATTCTTTGTTAGCCTCATGGTAACCATAACTCAAAAACTTAAAAGACACATACTAAAAGTAAATAGTGAGAAATCAAAATACACTGCTAGAGAAAACCACTCAATCACAAAAGACAGTAAGATCAGGGAAAAAGAAAAAAGGATCAACAAAACAACCAGAAAAAAAGTAACAAAATGGCAGTAACAAGTCCTGAAATATCAACAGTAACTCTAAATGTAAAGGGATTAAATGCCCCAGTTAAAAGATACAGTGGCTTAATGGATTATAAAACAAGAACCAACATATGCTGCCTACAAGAAATTCACTTCACTGACAAAGACACACACCATCTGAAAGTGAAGGAATGGAAAAAAGATATTTTATGCAAATGGAAACAAACAAACAAAAAAGCAGAAGTGGCTGTATTTATAAGAGATAAAATAAAATTAAAGCCAAGGAAAGTAAAAGAAAACATACAGAAGGATAAAGTGAAAATTCAACAAGAGGATAACATTTCTAAATATATATGTACCCAACTCTGGAGCATGCAGTTATATAAAGCAATTACTACTAGACCTGATGGCAGAAATAGACTCCAACACAATAATAGTTGGGAACTTTAACACTACACTTTCAGCAAAGGACAAATCATCCAGACAGAAAATTAACCAGGAAACAGCAAAATTATTCTCTGCTCTAGGCCGATTGGACCTAATGGACATACATAGAACATTTCACCCAACAGCTGCAGAATACAATTCTCAGCAGCACATGGAATATTCCCTAGAATGGAACATATGCTAAGTCACAAAACAAGTCTCAACAAATTTTAAAAAGTTGAAATCCTGTCAAGTACTTTGACCACAGTAGAATAAAATCAGAAATCAACAACAAAAGGAACACTAGAAATCATATAGATCCATGGAAATTAAATACCATGCTCCTAAACAACAAATGGGTCAGGAAAAAAAAAAAAAAAGAAAATTGAAATATTCCTAGAGACAAATGAAAATGAAAACACAGCATACCAGGACCTGTGGGATAGAGCAAAAGCAGTTCTAAGGAGGAAGTTTATAACAATAAATGCCTACATCAAAAAAGAAGAAAGACATCAAGTAATGTAGTATTACACCTCAAAAAACTAGAAAAACAAGAACAAACCAAAGTCAGTAGAAGGAGAGAAATAATAAAGATTAGAGCATAAAGAAATGAATTAGAAATTTAAAAAACATATAAAAGATCAATGAAACATTGTTTGTTCGAAAAGAGAAAGTCAACCTTTAGCTACACTAATGAAGAAAAATGAGAAAATACTCAAAATAATCAGAAATGAAAAAGGAGACATTACAACTGATACTAAATAAATACAAAGGATCATAAGAGACTAGTATCAACAACCATATGCAGACAAACTGGAAAACCTAGAAGAAATAGAAAAACTCCTGGACACATACAACGTACCAAGATCTAATTATGAAGAACTAGAAAACCTAAACTGACCAATAACAAGTAATGAGACTGAAGCAGTAATAAAGTATCCCAGCAAAGAAAACCCAAGGACCAAATGGCTTTACTGCTGAATTCTATCAAACATTTAAAGAAGAGCTAATACCAATTCTTCTCAAACTGTTCCAAAAAATTGAAGAGGGTGGAATACTTCCAAACTCATTCTATGAGGTCAACATTCTTTAACCTCTTAATAAAAGTGGAAAACGATACAACAAAAAAAAGAAAACTACAGAACAATATCCGTAATGAACACAGATGCAAAGATCCTCAGCAAAATACTAGCAAATAGAATCCAACAACACATTAAAAGGAGCATTCACCATGATCAGGTGGGATTCATTCCAGGGATGCAAGGATGGCTCAACATATTCAAATCAATAAACATGATACATCACATCAACAGAATGAAGGAGAAAAAAGTATGATCATTTCAATAGATGCAGAAAAAGCATTTGATAAAATCTAGCACCTTTTTATGATAAAAACATTCAACAAACGAGATATAAAAGGAATGTACCTCAACACAATAAAGTCCATATATGACATACCCACAGCTAATATCATACTGAATGGAAAAAAATTGGAGCTTTTTCTTCTAAAATCTGAACAAAACAAGATGTCCACTTTTCCCAGTCTTATTCAACATAGAACTGGAAGTTCTAGTCAGTGCAAAAAGTCAAGAGAAAGTAATAAAGAGCATCCCAATCAAAAGGAGGAAGTCAAACTATCCCTATTTTTGGATGACATGATCATATACACAGAAAACTCTAAAGACTTCACCAAAAAATTTCTAGAATTAATAAAAATTTCAGTATAGTGGCAGGATACAAAATCAACACACAAAAATCAATAACCTTCCTATATGCCAATAACTAAATAGCTGAAAAAAAAATCAAGAAAGTAATCCCATTCAAAATAACTACAAAAAGAAAAAAAAAAAAAATCAAGGAGTAAATATAACCAAGGAGGTTAAAGACCTCTACAATGAAAAGTATAAAACATTGGTGAAAAAAACTGAAGAGAACACAAGTGGAAAGATATCCCATGTTTATGGGTTGGAAGAATTATCAGAATGTCCATATTATCCCCCAAAATTTACACATTCAACACAATCCCTATGATGTTCTTCACAGAAATAGAAAAATATGATCTTAAAATTTGTATGGAACCCAAAAGACACTGTATAACTTGAACAAAAGAACAAAGTTGGAGACATCACACTTCCTAACTTCAAAATATACTACAAAGCTATTCTAACCCAAACGGCATTTTGCTGGAATAAAAATAGACCAATAGACCAATGGAACAGAATACAGAGCCCAGAAATAAACTCATGCACTTACAGCCAACTAATTTTCGACAAAGGCATCAAAAATATGCAGTGGCAAAAGGACAGCCTCTTCAATAAAAGGTGCTGGGAAAACTGGATATGCACATGCAAAAGACTGAACCTAGACCTCACTCTCTCACTATACACAAAAATCAGCTCAAAATGGATTAAAGACCTAAATTTAAGACCTGAAACTATGAAACTACTAGAAGAAAACATAGGAGAAATGCTACACAATATGGGAATGGACAGTGCTTTTTTGAATGAGACTACAAAGGCACAGGCAATTAATGCAAAAATAAACAAAATGGGACTACTTCAAACTAAAAAGCTTCTGCACAGGAAGGGATACTATCAACAAAGTGAAGAGACAACCTAAAGAATAGGATAAAGTGTTTGCAAACTATACATCAGACAAGGGGCTAATATCCAGAATCTATAGGAGCTCAAACAACTCAAGAGCAAAAAAACAAATAACTCAAAAATGTGCAAAGGACCCGAACATATATTTCTTAAAAAAAAAAGTACAAATGGCCAACAAACACATGAGAAAATGCTCAACATCATTACTCATCAGGGAAATGCAAATTAAAACCACAATGAGATATCTCACTCCTATTAGAATGGCTAACAAATGCTGTCGAGGATGCAGAGAAAAGGGAACCCTCCTACATTGTTGGTGGGAATGTAAATTGATACAGCCATTATGGAAAATAGTATGGAGTCTCCTCAGAGAACTAAAAGTGGATCTACCTTATGACGTAGCTTAAACTACTGACTCTATACCCAAAGGAAATGAAATCAATATATCAACAAGACACCTACACTCCCATGTTCACCACAGCGCTATTCACAACAGTGAAGAGATGGAATCAATCTCAATGCCCATCAATGGATTAATGGATAAAAAATGTGGTATCTATACACAATGGACTATTCAGCTATAAAATCAAAGGACATCCTATCATTTGCAGCAGCATGGATGGAATTGGAAACCGTCATTCAGTGAGGCAAGTCAGGCATAGAAAGACAAATACCACATGATCTCACTCATTTGGAAAGTCTTAAAGGAAAAAAAAAAGTGGTTCTTATAGCAACAGAGTAGAATAATGGTTACCAGAGGCTGACAGGGTAGGGGGAATAGGAGGAGAAAAATGGTAGACTGGCAGGTACTGTGCTACCCACCCTAAGAGAATCATTGTGCAGTGTATGCATGTATTTTCACAAAAATCAATATAAATAAATTTTTTTAAAAAATTATAAAAAAAAAACCCTGCACATTTTACAAGTTTTCATGGCACAATTCTTTTTTTAAAAAGGCAAGAAAGGGATTACCACAAATGCCAGAAGAGGAATTACCATTAACAGCAAGAAAGAGAATAATAATTGGGGAAAAAAAAGGGGTGGGGTCTTCCACTATTTTGGCCATACTCTATTTCTTGGCCTGGTTAGGGTTACAAGGTGTTTTAGTCCATTTTATGTTGCTATAACAGAATTATCTGAGACTGGGTAATTTATAAAGAACAGAGGTTTATTAGGCTTACGATTCTGGCACAGCTGCATCTGGCACAGGCCTCAGGCTGCTTCTACTCATGGCAGAAAGTGGCAGGCAGCCAGTGGGTACAAGCAGATCACATGGTGACAGGAAGCAAGAGAGAGAGAGAGAGAGAGAGAGGAGGTGCCAGGGTCTATTAAACAACCAGCTCTCGTAGGAACTAATAAAGCAAGAACTCACTCATTAATCTCTCCTCCCCCAGGGAGAGCATTGATTCATTCATGAGGGATCCGCCCCCATGACTCAATCAGTTTCCAACACTGCCACATTGGAGATCAAATTTCCACATGAGTTTTGGAGGGGACAACACATCCAAACTCCATCATTCTGCCCCAGCCCCCCCAAACTCATGTCACTCTCACATACAAAATATAATCATTCCATCCCAACAGTCCCAAAAGTCTTAGTTGGCTCCAGCACCAACTTAAAAGTCCAAAGTCCAAAGTCTTATCCTAGACCAAAAGCAAAAGTCCTTCCAGCTGTGAACCTGAAAAACAAAACCAAATTTAT
>NW_007730855.1:175635-178856 GCF_000696425.1 Galeopterus variegatus | reverse complement strand
TGCCTTACTGCCAAAATAATGTCTTCAGCAACTGGTTTATCTACTTCATCCTTGCATTGTTTGCAGGCTCTCTACTTCTTTACCACATGGCCAGGCTGCAAATTTTCCAAATCTTTACACTCTGATTCCCTTTTAAATTCTGGCTTTTCGTCATGATTTCGCTGCCATAACTCAGAGTAGGCTCTTAAAAGCAACCATGCAGCTTCCTTAATGCTCTGCTGCTTAGAAATTTCTTTGGCCAAATGCTCTCGTTCACAGCTCTTAAGTTCTAACTTCCACAAAGTCCAAGGGCATTGACACAATGCAGCCAGTTTCCTTGCTATGGTGTAGCAAGGGTGATATTTTGTCCAATTCCCTGTAAGTTCCTCACTTCTATCTGAGACCTCATCATCCACATGGCCTTTACCGTCCACATTTCTATCAGCATTCTGCTCGCCACCACATGAGTCTCTAAGGCATTCCAAACTATCCCTCATCTTTTTTTCTTCTAAGTCCTCCAAACTCTTCCAACCTTCACCCATTACCCAGCTCCAAAGATGCATCCAGATTTTCAGGAATCTGTTTAGCAACACCCCACTCCTCAGTACCAATTTTCTGTTTTAGTCNGTCCTGGCAGCAGCCCTGGTGCATTGGCTGTACTAGACATTTCCCTGGTGGCAGCTCTCTGTGGGGGCTTTGACCCCACTTTCCTGCTCGGCATTGCTCTAGTAGATGTCCTCTGTGGTAGCTCCGCCCCTGCAGCAGGTCTCTGCCTGGGCCCCCAGGCTTTTCCATACATCCTCTGGAATCTGGGTGGAGGCTGCCACGCCTCCACAGCTCGCTCTCATGTCCTGCCAGCCTGCAGACTTAACACAATGTGGACACCACTGAGATTTCAGGCCTCTACTCACCAGAGCTCCTGCATGAACCACACTTGGGGCCACTCCAGCCGGAGCAGCTGGTATGCAGGAAGCAGGATCCCAAGGGCAGCTGCACCCCAGGTCTCTCATCCAGGATAACTCAGTCCTTCTAGGCCTCAGGGTCTGTTATGGGTGGGGCACCCTTCCAGACTTCTCAAATGCCTGTGGGGCTTTCCTCTCACTTTCTGCACTATTAGCATCTGGTTGCCTTACTGCCAAAATAATGTCTTCAGCAACTGGTTTATCTACTTCATCCTTGCATTGTTNCCACCACATGAGTCTCTAAGGCATTCCAAACTATCCCTCATCTTTTTTTCTTCTAAGTCCTCCAAACTCTTCCAACCTTCACCCATTACCCAGCTCCAAAGATGCATCCAGATTTTCAGGAATCTGTTTAGCAACACCCCACTCCTCAGTACCAATTTTCTGTTTTAGTCTGTTTTGTGTTGCTATAACAGAATACCTGAGACTGGGTAATTTATAAAGAACAGAGGTTTATTTGGCTCATGATTCTGGGACAGCTGCATCTGACAGGGACCTCAGGCTGCTTCTACTCATGGTGGAAAGTGGCAGCAGCTGGTGGGTACAAGAAGATCACATGATGAGAGGAAGTAAGAGAGAGAGACAGAGGAGGTGCCAGAGTCCTGTAAATGACCAGCTCTCGTGGGAACTAATAGAGCGAGAACTCACTCATTAATACCCCCTCCCCCAGGGAGAACATTAATCCATTCATGAGGGATCCGCCCCCATGACTCAATCAGTTTCCAAAACTGCCAAATTGGAGATCAAATTTCCACATGAGTTTTGGAGGGGACAACACATCCAAACTCCATCACAAGGATAATCTCTTTGTGACAATTTACTGAGCTTTACATTTCTGTTCTGTACAATTTTTTATATGTGTATCATTTCTCAGAATCAAAAGGATTAAAATGAACAACACGGAAAGGTCTTGCCATCTAACTCAGAGGGAAAAGGCAAGGTCCTTAAATGGCCCGCAAATCCCTAAATGATCTGGCCCCATATCGACTGTTTGATTTCTCAATTCTATTCTTCTCTCACTCTGCTCCTTCAACTACATGTATATAGTTGAATGTCATTGGAGACAACCCAACAACCAAGCTGTTTGATATCAAGTTATGAACTTGGAGTTAATAATTACTAGACCTAGAATCAACATACACTGTGTTTCTCTAGAACATTCACTTGTCACTCACCTAGGTGACAGTTTCACAATTCCTCTGTATCTTCAAGACCTCCACTTCTCCTGGCCCCCAGTTTTACTTTTCTTCCTCACTCCCAGATATCAGTTTTGCTCTCCCCTTTGTACTGAGAAGAGGGGACATTTCTGCTCAGTGGGTACAGAGATGCATCATCTGCTTCCTTTTGAAGGCACAGCTGTTACCCCAGCTGCTGGGGTCAGCACATGTCTTCCAGCATTTAGCAACTCTAGGGTCCACCTCAGTAAGCGAGAGCCCAAGAGTCCATCCTTCCAAGGGAAGCCCAAACCTAATGTCTGTTTCCAGCTGGAGTGGATGAGGGCGGAACAAAGGCAGTGAGGGACAAACCCAGAGCTCTTTCTGGGGTTGGTGAAGCTTCGGGAGGCATATGTTGTGGTTTGAATTTTCCTCCATCCATTTGTTTCCTCCCTCTTCTTTCCACAAGTATTGATCCCTAATAATATTCAGTGTTCTATACTCCATCTCAGTGTTTGTTCCAGAATATCCCAACCTGTGGCACCTTAAAAACATTCAGACTCCCACCACCATATTCTTCCACCAACCTGCCATTGTTCCAATATCTTTTTACTGTCTTCTCTAGAGAGTGATTTTATTCAAAGCCGAACACTTCACTGTGTGTAATACTTACTTACTGAAAGACTCACTCTATCAATTCTCCCTTCTCCCCTCCTATGTCATCATTTTTTTCTTACTGGAAAATTGCTATTATCTCTCCCATCTTAAAATTAAAAAAAAAAAAAATCTTTCCTTTGGTCCACTTCACCAACTGCTGTTTCTCTGGTCTCTTTTGGAAAAAAAAAAAAAAATCCCCCCAGAAAACTACTTTAAAAAATATTTATAATCCCAGTCTCTAAATCCTCTTCCATTTTCTCTTTAGTTTATAATAGTCAGAATATTTCCCCCACTGATTAGGGGAAACTGCTGTTGTCAAATTCATCAGTGGCTTTTACAGAGCAAACTATAATGGTCTGATCCCAGTCTTCATCAGACTTACTTTCTTTGCATGGTTGGTAAAATTTTCTACTCCCTGAAAGATTTTACACTTGGCTTTCAGGATGTTAGACTCTCTTGGTTGTTTTTC
>NW_007730855.1:171690-174535 GCF_000696425.1 Galeopterus variegatus | reverse complement strand
TCAGTGCTTGGTGCATTTCTGTTTTCTATGTACAAATCTCTCTTCCAGACTTCATTCAGACTCAGAAATCCCCAGACCACCTGGCATCTTTACTTAGATGACTAATATGACATGTCAAAACCGAATTCTAAACTTTCACTCCAAACTTTCTCCACCGGACGTTTTTGCTCTCTTGGTTGATTAGAACTTCATCCTTCCAGTTGCTCAAGCCTTAGATACCTTATTAAAACAAAACAAAATAGAAAAGCAATGAAGATTGTGTATTACTTTTACTTTACGATTGGAGATGGGGAGAAAATAGTGATGGTTAAAGTAGAGACTTAACCTACTTTCCAATTTTTCTAGGGATAACTCTCTAAATTTAAATGTTTCAAATGGGTTGATAACTACCAAAGGAATTTACTCTCTGCTTTCTCTGTCTCCCCTGATATTCACTCCTTCCTCACTTGACTCATATTCATCTATTGCTTAACATCAAATAATCTTACAGTTTTATATGTAGAAGAATATATTCGATACTTGTCACTTTGGAAAAACAATAAAGGGTGGGTATGCAACAGCTAGAGTTGTATCCATACATCTACCAAAAAAAAAAAAAGAAATTTTTGCCAGATATGCTTAGATAAAGAGTTTTGTGAAGAGTTTTCAAAAAGTAATTTTTGGGCTTTAACATTTTAAAATGTTTTCTGGGGTTTAATATGCGAAAAGAAATACAATTTCTAGTTNCTACTCCCTGAAAGATTTTACACTTGGCTTTCAGGATGTTAGACTCTCTTGGTTGTTTTTCTCCTATCTCACTGGTCACTCTTTCTCAGGTGGTGACCTATTGCATAATCCCAAGAGATGCCATTTACCTAGACCAAAATTCAAACGGTACCCCTGGAGTTATGCAGTGAAGAGGTTCTACTTGTCAGTCTTGTTTTCTGGTTCATTCTCTTTTCCCTGTCTCTTAATGTAGAAGTCCTGCAGGGCTCAGTNTGTAAAATAGGGTGAGTATTTAAAACTTTTCTTTCTTTCCCCAAAATGAATAAATAGTCATTGTAGGCCAATGTTTCACTATAGTCTAGCTGGATAATATTAGATTTTTAACTTTGAAATTATTTAAGTATTTCATTTTGAGGTAGTTTATAGTAAAAATTCTCCATGAATTTTATATTGTGAGAGGAAATATAAGACTAAAAGGTAATCAGGAGGGAGAAGAAACAAATAGTATTCAATTGTACTGTATGTGAAAGAAGTAATTTAATGTAGCTGTGTTTTCCCAACCCTTGCAAGATTAAGTTTCTACTTGGAAAAAAGGAAGGTGGAAGCGAAAGCACAAAAACCTTATATGGCTGGAGTTGTTTTAATGAAATGCTTGTTTCTTCTCCAAACAGAAGTGCCCTGGAATGTGGTAAGTACAGATGGAGAGTTTTTAATAATTTATTGTCAACAGATAGCAAAGATCTGGGGAGAGAAAGCAGGGAACAGGGAACTATATTTTCCTAAATCTAATTTTATTTAGAAATTATAACCATGTGGTGCTGATGACAGCAAGGTTAAGGGGTTGATCCCTGTACTGGCCAACCACCAAAAACAAACCAAAAAACAACAACAACAACAACAAAAAAAAAAAAAAAAAAAAAAAAAAAAAAAAAAAAAAAAAANTCAAAGCAAAACTAGAAGCCAGCTTAAAATCTGTCTTTAGTTCCTTTCCTCCTCCTGTAAAAATGAATTGAAACATATATACATCACTTTTTGCTTGACCTCAGATTTCCAGAGCAGTGAGAGGGTAGAATATATTTACCATGCATGTTACTTTTAACATTAAGATGGTTGTATTTGCAGATAATGCCTTGGCTCTTAATGGTAAAGGCAAGTCTGCCAACCTAGTCAGGCATTCTTTCATAAAGAATAGTTTCCATGGAAACCCCATTGCAACCCACAAATTTCAAGTACTCTATGATCTGGCTAAATAAATAATGAAAAGCTGTCTTCTTTCTTATTTAATGATCTGTATATCTGCAGACTTAATGGGTGGGATGCCACTTTACATATTATTTGAAGTAACCAAAGGCAAAATGAGAGATGTGTGAAAGTAATGTAAGGATTACATCTCTGCATTTTAAAAGCCCAGTCTATGTTAAGAAATTATGTTTTCATTTCATCCCAGATCAGATAGGACATGTGTCATTGCCCATTCGGACCTCAGCTGATTCTACTTATAGGCTCCTCTCAAACTCATTGAGGATGGCCATAACCTCTAAATACAGACATGTTTTGCTTAATGACAGAGATACATTATGACAATTGCATTAGGCAGTTTTGTCACTGAGTGACATCATAGAGTGTACATACACAAACTTAGATGGTATAGCTTACTACACACCTAGGCTACGTGGTATAGTCAATGTCTTACGTGTGGTCCATCCTTGACTGAAATGTATCATGTAGTGCATGACTATATGTGCAGAGTGTGAAGTGATCCTGAGAAACACCTTTCGTGTAAAGTGATGTCAGTTTCTAGGTCCCCACGGAGGAGCTCTCTCCTTTCCAGTAGTGGATCTCACAGAGGTAAGTATGACATGCTTTTTCTAGATTCCGTGAGGTAGCGTTACATCATCCTCCCTTCTTGTTACCACCCGTGATCTATCTGTATGTTACTTCCTTTAATCTCTAACTCATAGAAAAATACATTAAACAAATAGCCTCACAATAAGTTAATTTTTTTCTTCTTAGACAAACTAAAATTTTTAGACACTAGAAAATAAAGTTTGAATGAATATTATTAAAACAGAATGAATATGTAAAATAGGGTGAGTATTTAAAACTTTTCTTTCTTTCCCCAAAATGAATAAATAGTCAT
>NW_007730855.1:168614-170312 GCF_000696425.1 Galeopterus variegatus | reverse complement strand
CAACAACAACAACAACAACAACAAAAAAAAAAAAAAAAGAAAAAAAAAGAAAAGAAAAGAAAAAAAGAAACTATAACCAAGGGAAAAGACACTATGCTTTTTTCCTATACAGAAAACTAACCTGAAAAGAAAGAGGATTCAAAGACGAACAGATCTTTTAGCAGCCAGCTTCTTCAGGATATATGTGTTTCCTCTGGCACATAATGCCTGGCACATAGTTGGCCCACAGGCAATATTCATTGTATGAATGAATGAATGATAGAATAAATTAGAGAGCATATTTTTGCTTTAATAGACTACATCTTAAAAATAATATCTCATGTTACACTTTAAAATCCCCATATTTCTTCTTTTTTACTACTTCTATAAAGCATAATGAAGGAAAATATCAATGAGATTCCTTTGATATTGTTTTAATTGTAAAGATTTCTTGATTTATCAACTAATATAAAGGAGGAAAATTTTGGCTAAATGAAAAAATGTATGTTAGTTTAATCTTTAGCAGTTATGACTTTAAAGTATGACTGACTTCCTTGTATGGAATTCAGTGCTCAACATTTGAATATTATTTTCGTTTTGGGAAATGGTGGGAGATTTTAATAACTGAGATTAGGGGAATACGAGATGTTCTCCAGGTGCCAACTATCAAGTTAGAAGGTTTCAAAAGAGACATGGTAAGACTTGGCTAATGGGTTTGAATAAATGGCTATTGGAAAATTAAAAATGTACCATATGCTATTATATAGGTATCTCCATCCATTCCCCCCTCCTTCTTCCATGTCCTTGTCTCTTTTCCTTCCACAATCCTCCCCTGCCTGTAAGAAGTTACAAAGAACATGCTGGATCAGACAAGATCTCTAAGGTCAAGGGCCAGTGACTTCAGATACTGTGACTTCTCAGAAAGCCCAAAGAGGTTATTTCCTTACTAAACTATTGATGTATGAAAATTATGATGTATACAGGAGGAAAATATGTTTTCCTACTCCTCAAACTCAAGCAAGCTATAAGTTTTGAAAAATACTTGACAGTGCTGTGCAACAAAAATAAAGGATCTAAAAATAGTATCTATTTTTGATATTTCAATTCCTGTATATCAAGTATTATCCAAGAGGGCAAGGCAATATCACCTCCAATAGAATAAAACATATACATATAGTAATTGCTCCTACAGTATATCTGAGGTATTAAGATTTCTTAAAAGGTTAAGAAACGCTATTGTATACTGTGCTTTTAGTTTATCAAAGATTTTTATCCTCTCCCAGGTTCTGGCTAATGGCACCAATGGTAGAGAATTAACAGCCTTATGGGAATCGATTTTTAAAATGGTTGAGCCAGTGCAGGACTCTTAGGTAAAAGCTTGTTTATAGAATGTGCTTAGGTCTGGGACTGAAGTGAGGTCACTCTTGTTTGAATTGAAGTCGAGTCATTCCAGCAAGACAATCTAAACCCCAAACAGAAGGAGAGAAAGCTCTGTCCTGGAGAGAAAATTGCATAGAGAGAGCACAGTGTACCTGGACTCACAGAGTGAACGAGCAGGCGAAGGGAGCCTGCTGTGTCTGAGCACAGGCTAGTCTTAGCAAGTGGAAGAAGAGGCTTCTGGTTTGGGGACCGGTGATCTCTATTACTAGCAAAATAGCCCAGTGAGTATACGAGTAGCCACGTTTGCTAAGAAAGGTAGGTATGGAGAAATAACCCTAA
>NW_007730855.1:166228-168016 GCF_000696425.1 Galeopterus variegatus | reverse complement strand
GAATGTGCTTAGGTCTGGGACTGAAGTGAGGTCACTCTTGTTTGAATTGAAGTCGAGTCATTCCAGCAAGACAATCTAAACCCCAAACAGAAGGAGAGAAAGCTCTGTCCTGGAGAGAAAATTGCATAGAGAGAGCACAGTGTACCTGGACTCACAGAGTGAACGAGCAGGCGAAGGGAGCCTGCTGTGTCTGAGCACAGGCTAGTCTTAGCAAGTGGAAGAAGAGGCTTCTGGTTTGGGGACCGGTGATCTCTATTACTAGCAAAATAGCCCAGTGAGTATACGAGTAGCCACGTTTGCTAAGAAAGGTAGGTATGGAGAAATAACCCTAAAGTGCATCACTCCTTGAAAATATGAGGAAAGGAAGGAGGATTCTCTCCAATGTGTACTACTACAAATCAAAATAAATTTTGCCTACTTGTTTTGCCTAATTCACCATTGATGAATAGAACTTTAATTTGGAATTACATGTGTACTTAAATATTCACCCAGACTCAGGGTTTAAAATATTCTTTTCTATTTTGTTCTCTAAACTTCTCAGAAAACATAAGATTAACTTTAAGTTGTTTTTTTCTAAGTTAATTCTTAATTAAAATAAATGATTTTATTCCATTTTTAAAGGGAAATCATATTGGGTGATACTATATTGATATAAGGAACAAATGGACAGAAGGAAAAAAAATTAAAGAAATGGAAAGGAGGAAAAATGAATGACTATTTACTATTCACGTTATNACCCAGACTCAGGGTTTAAAATATTCTTTTCTATTTTGTTCTCTAAACTTCTCAGAAAACATAAGATTAACTTTAAGTTGTTTTTTTCTAAGTTAATTCTTAATTAAAATAAATGATTTTATTCCGTTTTTAAAGGGAAATCATATTGGGTGATACTATATTGATATAAGGAACAAATGGACAGAAGGAAAAAAAATTAAAGAAATGGAAAGGAGGAAAAATGAATGACTATTTACTATTCACGTTATTTCAGTAATTCTTTTATGCGATCATTTTCATTACTATAGAAAATGAAAACTATAGATGAGTACTGTTCAATGGAATGTCCTGTTATGATAGAATGAGCTATATTAGCATTTTCTAGTATGGAGGCTACTAGCTATGTGGGGCTAGTGAGTACTTGAAGTGTGGCTAGTGGGACTGTGGTATTGAATTGAAATTTTATTTAATTTTAATTAATTTAAACTTATATAGCCACTTGGGCTAGTGCCTTACTGTATTAATTAATGCAACACCTAGAATCAGATGTTTGGTATGCTTAATCTACACAATCAAATTACTTAGTTTGAAATACTATGGTAAGAACACTATCAAACCATTGTGAGTTTCTCTCACTACATATATTTTGGCTCCAGGGTTAATTCTACATCTCCCGCTGCATTTTACTAATTGTTAAGAGTGACACCTTGGTTCACAGTCCTAATAGGGAGGCTTCCCACAGGTGTGGTTAATGAAAATATGGACTAATTGCGCATTTCTTAAATACAAAGCTAAAATCCTTTAAGTGGTTAAGCTTAATATTAAAGAATATTAGCTTCGACATATTTAAATGAAATATGCAGTTTCAAACAAAATATTAAAAAATAAACATTTCAAGGTATAATTTGGCAATTTGCTTATTATAATTTTCCTTACTCGTAATTGTAATTTATGCTTAATTCTCAGGAGCAATCAGATCAGTGTCAAAACCTAGCAGCCAATTATTGAACACTGGGGCCGAGCCCGTGGCACACTTGGGAGAGTGCGGCGCTGGGAGCGCAGCAGCACTCCCGC
>NW_007730855.1:158701-165246 GCF_000696425.1 Galeopterus variegatus | reverse complement strand
GCCCGTGGCACACTTGGGAGAGTGCGGCGCTGGGAGCGCAGCAGCACTCCCGCCGCGGGTTTGGGTCCTATATAGGGATGGCTGGTGCGCTCACTGGCTGAGCGCGGTGCGGCCTGTCTCAAAAAGGACAAAAAACAAAAACAAAAAACCAATTATTGAACACTGAAAAAAAAAGAACTTTTTTTCCACATCTACTAAAATATTTAGGATAGCTACAAACCAGTTGTGTACATACACTATTTACAAAATGAAGTATACTTGCTTGGTAAAAAGAAATTATATTTTAGTTTACTTACTCGAAAGAATTAAACAGTTATTCTATTTTGTAGGGATGAAATTTTGCTTATAATAAAATTAAAATGTAATCCAGTATATTTATTGTCTTAAGATATTATTATTTCCAACAGAATTTTACAGCAACTGTAAAAAACTATCTTCTAAAGTCTCAAAACAGCATGAGAGCAAATATTCATATTAATTGGTTTAATATTAAAAAGCTAGCATGCTTTATATTAAGAATCATAGACAATAAGTTAAAAAAATGTTGTTTCAGTTTGTGATTATTCCCATTTTCTTTAAATTTTTGCTTTGTGATATAATTATAGGTAACATTTATTAAGCATTTAAAACCATACACTAGGCACTATGATGTGTTAATTTGATAGATATTATCTCACTTAATGCTTATGCATTAGTCAGTTTTCCAGAGAGACAGAACCAATATAAGATATGTATACAAATATATGAAAGGGGATTTATTAGGGAATTGTCTCACATGATTGTGAAGATTGAGGTGTCCCACGATAGGCTGTCTGCAAACTGGATGCCGGTAGCATGGCTCAGTACAAGTCTGAACGCCTTAGAACCAGGGAAGCTGATGGTGTGATTCTCAGTCTGAGGCCAAAGTCCTGATAGAGAGGGGTGCTGCCGGTGGAAGTCCTGGAACCCAGAGTCCTGGATGTCCATGAACAGGAGAGCAGAGTGTACCCCAGCTTCAGTGGAAAAAGAGCAAGACCTTCACGTTTTCCTCTGTTTCTGTTTTCACTGGTCCTCCAGTGGATTGGATGGTGCCCTTCCATATCGTGGGTGAGTCTTTTCCACCTAGCCCACTCAGGCTTACATGCTACTCTCTTCTGGAAACACCCTCATAGACACACCCAAAAATAGTGCTTCACCGGGTTTCTATGTATTTCTTAATCTAGTCAAGTTGACACCTAAAATTAACCATCACAGCTTGTGACAATGCTATTATATTAGATCTATTATTTTCTGAATTATACCATGGAGTAAACTGTGTCGTACAGTGGTTAACTTAGCAAAGCTCACACAGCCAGCAAGGTGCAGAGCTGAGATTTACCTTGGGCTCTACTTCAGTCCAGAGCCCTTGCTCGCGTCTTAACCTCTGCATCAACTGCCTCTTAAGAATTTTCCAGTATATAACAGCACATGCCAGGAACAACAAGAGAAACTGCAAACTAGTGATTAAAAAGGAGGAGGTGCTGATGTCTTGATGTAACACTGCGAGAGTATGACTTTTAACAATATCAAGGATGAAGAAAGATTAGTATTGAGCCTAATAATTAAAATTTCAACTACTGTTTTTTTTTTTTTTTTTTTTTTTTTTTTTTTTTTTTTTTTTTTTTTTTTTTTTTTTGCGAGACATAATTTTCCAATGCATGAAAAAGCACCGTGCAAATTGTTGAGTTGTGGATATAATTAAGTTGGATTTATCTTATGCACAACTAATAGCTTTCTGAGTCATTTATATTAAATCACCACGAATTTCAAAAGACTTAAGTGATCCCTGTTGAGATTGTTATGGAACCACTTGCTCTGATATTATTCAGAAAGTGAAGCAGACCATTTCCATTGCGTTGCAAATTGGTTTTTAGTGATCTTTCTTTATAACCCTGGCTAATAAATTAATGAGCTCAGAGTTGGGGAAGGGAGAGTCTCCTTAAATATAGATATCTATTCTTGACATTTTATTACAGCTGAGTAATTTCAGAAATAAAAATATTAATACCTTTGTATGTCCATGTTTTGTTGTATTTAGTAAAACTAGGAACGAACTGAGACCACACGTATGAAATATTTTTATGGACATCTTTACAATAGAGGATCATTTTTTTACTGAGTAGATATATTCAATTTTATTAAAAACTCATTTTAGTGAAAGGCCAAATACACCAAATATGACATTAATAGAAACTACAACCTTAACTACATGTTTATTTATATACATGTCTAAGGAGCTCTTGAAATTACCGGTGCATACCCTGTACCGTTGTATGCAGAGTAGTTTAACCAAACAAGTAGAAGATATATTCCCTGTCTACAACAAGCTTACACTCTAGCTGTGAACAAACAGCTAAGAAACAAAAGTTCCAAGTCATACAACTCTAACAATCACAACTTGGGTGGTTCGAATCAAAATGAAGCAATACTGCTGCTGTTGTTTTAATAATAGAATAGTTGACAAAGATTCAAGTGAGCAGGAATATTGAATAAAACAAACAAACAAAAAAATGTAAACTCCCTGTGAGTGTGAGTCATTTTGAGTTGTAGGAGATTAGGCTTCGATACTTTTTGACATTTCAGTGTTGAAACAGAGTCATGTAGTTTATTTTCTCTCTTTCCCTTCACCCTTCCTTCTGCTTTACATATTGAAGGTAAAAACGTAGAGAGAAACAATCGGAAAGGAGAGGAGCTGTTTTCTTTTTTCCCTTGGTAGTTCATCTTATGATAGATGAAAAAAAAGAAACTGAGTTTGAAGTCACAGCCTGCAGCAGGAAATATAGTCTTGAAGTGTTTACTGCAAAGGAAATCTCTGAGATCAGTGCTTTTAGTCTTGATATCTCAAACCTGAAGCATCTAGAAGAAATTGAGTGTTTCTCTGAGGCTAGAACGAGAAGAAGTGGTAAGTATAAAGAATCATAAACAAAAATACAATAAAAAGGAACAGTTTTTATTTAGGTTTTTATTTAACGTAAGGGCTTTTCTATAAGAAGATATGTACTTGACTACTGAAAGTTTAAGCTGACCTGATTTAGCAGAGGTTTAGTGTGAAACATGGAGAGAACCTGCTTATCTTTCATTCAGATAAACCCTTACAGTAGCATAAATAAGCTTTTTTCTACTCCTGGGTCTAGGACCAATATACATACCACTCTCAGCTGACAGGTAGCACACCTTAGTTGTACCAAAAGTTACTCCAAATTACAAATTGTTCCTAGCAAAACCTCTCAAAAGCTCTTATCGAGTGACTCAAGAAAACTGGACTTCAGGCTGCGGCTTTATTTTGATACGGCCGTCCCCACGTGGACGTGGGCAGCTGTGCAGTGGCTTCCTAGAGCCCTGGTCTTACCTCATCTCTGTCTCTTTTTCTCTCTCTCTCTCTCTCTGTGTGTGTGTGTGTGTGTGTGTGTGTGTGTGTGTGTGTGTGTGTGTGTCTTTCTCACACACACAGCCTAGAGAACCTAAAATGTAGACACACGAGTGACCACTTCACTAGCCTTCTCTTTCTCTCTTCCCCTGGTTCCCCAGTAAAAAGACGTCTCTGCATCATTTCTTCTGATTTTTTCTCCTCCTTCTAACTCTAGCTAAAATTTAATGATAAACAGTAGTTTCTTCTCTACACCATATAGATTTCTATGAACGAGATTCTTTAAAATTGGTCATTGATATAGTAGTGGGAAGAAAAACGTTTTTTAAAATTTCCTCTCAAGTTTGTCATGTGGCTATTGTCTGGCTGTATAATCCTATTTGGAGATAACACATTTAAATTTTCCTAGGTGAATAAAAATAATATATTTATGTGATTTATTTTATATGTGACTGAAACAAATAAAATTACAAGAAGAAAGAGAATATTTTGTGTGTAAAAAGTAAAGTAGAACGCACAATGCAAGTCTTTCTATTTTACTGTTAACAAGAAGAGAAATGTTTTTCATTTAGATTCTTGACCTCTCAAATTAGGAAAGTGAAAATACTTAGTGTATATTGATGTAGGGAATAGTTAAGCCAGAAAAAGCAAGTTGAATGAGCTCCAGAAAAGCTCTCAAAGTGCTGATTTTCTCCATATATAATCATCTTTGATTGCAGTATGGCTTAGAGAAGGATAAAATAAAGAGGCAATATTGTTAGAACACTTACATACCTTGTTAGCAAATTGTTGAAACTCACTAGAAGTTTCTGGATCTCATGCTTAGATTAATCCAGAACATGGAAATCATTACTTTCCTCCTAAGCATTCACTAGGTGTCCAGAAGTCACTACTACTCTGAAATTTTTATTCTGGCATAAATTTCCACATTTCTGAGCTCTCTATGCTATGGGACCTTCTGGTTAATTAAATTCTTTCTCAGGTACCCCTTTAACAGAGAGGATAACCCTTAAGATAAGCTTTCTTTAACTGCCTTATTTCTGGTTCAGGTTAAGGAACCAGAAGCGTAAGAAGATGACTTACATTTTTCTTTAGTCCATAAATATTAATTGAATGCTCATGTGCCAAGCATTTTTTTTTTTTAAGTTCTGGAGACATACAAGTGCCTAAACCATGAATTATACTCTTAACAATTGCACAGTCTAGCAGGATGACACAGAAAGGAATAAACAATTTCCATTCAGCGTGATGGGTGCCTTTGTAGAAATAATTATGGGACACAGGGAGATAATAAAGGACAGCAGGGAAAAAAAGACTACAGAAGAGATAACACTTAAATGCTGCATCTTGAAGGGTAAGTAGGAGTTTCCTAGGCTGATAAACAGAAGGAATAGCATTCAAAATAGGCTACAGCATGTGCTAAGTAAGACAGAGATTAGTGTAAAGGCATGACTATCAAATTGCATCCTCAGTGTGGTTATATTCTGCTTGACTCTAGCAAAAATCACAGTCAATATATCTTGGGTAAATCNAGTGTGGTTATATTCTGCTTGACTCTAGCAAAAATCACAGTCAATATATCTTGGGTAAATCTTTGTCAGTTAACCTTTAAAAATTGGAACTGGTAGCATATTTATATATTTTCATACATCGGTCTTACACTTTAAGGGTAAAGTTCATCCTTAAACTCAGAGCGAAGTTCAGTTTCACCCAAATATTTTACAATGTGTTTTCCTTTTACATCTCTGTAAAAACAAGGAAAAACTCCAGTTAAATGAAAGTAATGCACCAAGAAGGAGAGGTTTATATAAGTATGCCTTTATTATGACACCCACTTTGATCTGCCCAGAAAGAGAGCATTTCAGGAAAATGTATAGTGTGGCTGTGCTTTTCGGTCATGATTTAATAGCTGTAGGGGGAAGATGTTTCTGCTTTCTTCTTCCTGTTTGCGCCTAGTACCCACCTAAGGAAGAGGAGCTGCTTCTTTGATACATCAGACTCCAAGATATTAATTCCACTTCTTTCACCAGGAGTGAGATGGCTTTATGTTATCAGTAAATGTTAGTTCAGAAATATTCTCTNTTTTTTTTCTCCTAAGTTCCCAGCCATTCCTGGTTCTTCTCTGTTATTGTTTTCTCTTCCACCTATTCCTAAAGATTTGTACTGGACCTATTCTCCTCTCACTGTGCAGATTTTCTCCAGATAAACTTTTCTGCCCCACTCTCTCTGGTTTCATTTAGCATCTCTATGAGTCTCGGATCTACTTCTCAGCATAAACTCCTTTTCTGAGTCTCAGATCAATAAATCTAATTACCTCCAAAGATCTGTTCCTCACATTTAGCATGCACAATACAAAACTCTATATCTTCAAACAATTCGATGCTCCTCCAATATTTCTTTTCTCAGTCAATGTCACTAGTCAAAAAGCACCAGCAGACACCTGTAGTCAAAGTTGGGTATATTATTTACTGCAGCAAGGGAGACTGCACACACAGGGAGTGTGGAGCATCTCAGTACNCATCAAGAGTTTGCTCTCAATTTGTAACTTATTGGCATAGTTTCAGCAGGCTGGAGAGTGAACTAGTACACAGCAGCTAGCATTTAGGAACTCGAACTGCACAAGCAGAGATCAGGGCAATGGCTGAGTGAGCAGATACTGGGCCATGCTTAGAGTAACCAAGAAAGTAAATTCTTTTCAGGCTAGAAAAATATGCATTTGCTGAAGGTTTGGGAAATAAGAACTCATATACTATTGTGGGTATGCTATTTTATGTGATCTTTGAACTGCATAATTAATTATTAAATATTGGGTGTACAAACCAATTAACCCAGAAATTCTAATCTGAGGAAATTTTACTTCAAATACACTTGCACAAGCGGTTAAACATTTATGCACAAAGATCTTCATGGCAGCCCTGTTAGTAAAATTGAAAACAGCCCAGATGATCATCATAGAAAATTGGTTAAAAATGGCAGAACTGTTTAAGAATAATAAAAGCATAAGATATAACATTGTGTCAAATAAATTATACAGATTTTGCTAACTACTTTTCCTTGAAATATTTTCTTTACTTGTCTTCGGTAATATCCACCTTCTCTTTTTTTTTCTCCTAAGTTCCCAGCCATTCCTGGTTCTTCTCTGTTATTGTTTTCTCTTCCA
>NW_007730855.1:152560-157299 GCF_000696425.1 Galeopterus variegatus | reverse complement strand
AGAGAAGCAGCAGTCACTCATGTCTGCTGGAAGCAGGGAATATTTGGTCATTTTTATGGTTTGCTTGGTGTTCTTATTTTGTTTGTGCTCAGTCATGATTGCAGAGGGCCCTGCTTTTGTCTGGTACCAGCATGATAATAGAATCAACTTTTCTGATGGTGATGTTCTGTGCAATTGTTTATACTTAGCAGGAGAACTGCATAGCCAGCTACCTGCCAGCTGCGCGGGGGCTGCTTATTTATTGCTTAAAATCGTAGATTTAGTTGCCCAGTCCAGAGAACTGGGTGTCATCTTTGAATCCTTTATATTTTCCCAACATATTCAGCAAATTGTCAAGATCTTTTAATTATCCTAAATAACTCTAAAATCTATCAACTTCTTTTTTCCACTCCCACCACAATCATCTTTCACATCTTCCACTGTATTAAAATTCTAACTGGTCTCAATGCTCCCATAAAATTTATGGCCATAGAGTTGTTCATAATATTTATTTATTATCCTTTTAATGTCCATGGGATCCATAGCGATGTCTCCTCTTTTATTTCTGATATTGGTAACACCTATTTTCTTTCTTCTTATCCTGAGGCTTATTATTTTCGTTGATCTTTTTAAGGAACAAACTTTTAGTTTTGTTGACTTTGTTGATTTCTTATTTTCAATTTCATTGGTTTCTGCTCAAATTCTTATTATTTATTTTCTTCTGTTCACTTTGGATTTAATTTTCCCTATGTTTTCTAGTTTTCTAGGATTGAAACTTCGGTGATTTATTTTGCCCCCCACCCCTTTTTTCTAATGTGTACATTCAATGCTATAACTTCTCCTTTAAACACAGCTCATGCTGCATCCCACAAATTTTGATTAGTTGTATTTTCATTTTTATTTAGTTCAAAATACTTTTTAATTTCTCTTGTGATTTTATTCTTTGACCCATCTGTTATCTGGAAGTATGTTGTTTAATCTCTAGGTATCTGGGGATTTTCCAGATATCTTTCTGTTCTTCATTTCCAGTTTAATTCAAGTGTTGTCTGAATATAGATTGATTATTATTCTTTTAAATCTGTTAGGATGTGTTTTATGGCCCAGGATGTGGTCTATCTTTGTGCATGTTCCGTGTGAGTGTAAGAAGAATGAGTAATCTGCTGCTATTGGGTAAAGCAGTCTGTAGACATGAATTATATCCAATTGATTGCTGTTGCTTTTGAGTTCAAGCATGTTGAGCTCACTTATTTTCTGCCTGCTGAATCTGCTCATTTCTGAGAGAGGGGTGTTGATGTCTCCAACTGTGGTAATAGATTAATCTATTTCTCCTTGCAGTGATATCAGTTTTTCTTCATGTGTCTTGATTCTCTGTTATCAGGCTTTATAAACATTAAGGATTGTCATGATTTCTTGGAATATTGACCCTTTATTATTACATAGTATCTCTCTTTATCATAACTTTTTTTGCTTTGTCTTTGTCTGAAATAAATG
This sequence comes from Galeopterus variegatus, assembly GCF_000696425.1. Taxonomy (NCBI): domain Eukaryota; kingdom Metazoa; phylum Chordata; class Mammalia; order Dermoptera; family Cynocephalidae; genus Galeopterus; species Galeopterus variegatus. Next base: position 155,829 of record NW_007730855.1, on the reverse strand, counting down.
TACCTCCTTCTGCTTTGTTTTGACTAGTGGTAATATAGTATATCTTTTACTATCCCTTTACTTTTAATCTGTATGTGTCTTTATATTTAAAGTGGGTTTCAGTAGACAACATATAGTTTGGTCTTTTTTTTTTTAATCCATTCTGACACTCTCTTTTGATCAGTATATTTAGACCACTGATGTTTAAAGTGCTTACTGAAGATTCGTAATGATGAACATGCTAATAATATTGATTTGATGATCACATACACAAATGCTGATATGCAACTCTTTAACCCATAAACATATATCATCAATTATTTTTTTCAATTAAAAATAATAATAAAAAAGAAAGGTAATTTTAAAAATAAAGTGATTATTGATATAGTTGGATTAATATACATCATTTTTGTTTCTGTATCCTATTTGTTGCTCTTATTCTTGTTTTATTTTTGTCTTCTACGTATTTTCTGCCTTTTGTGGTTTTTAATTGAACATTTTATATGATTATATTTTCTCTCCTTTTTTAGCATATCAATTATCCTTTTTAAAAACCTTTTTTGTGGCTGATCTAGAGTTTGCAATATTAATACATAATTATATATTCCAATAATGTCCTTTTCAAAAAACTAACAACTCATGTTTAAAGTGTAGTGATATCTGTCATCATTTTAATACTTAAAGGTTTTCAAAGCCATATTTTTCATCTTGAAGGTATACTTTCCATCATTAGATACTGTGATATAAGGTGAGGTGATAAAAAATGAAAATCTCATAAAATAACTTGTTCAAACAGTAAACAATTGTTTCAAGGTAACTGATGAGAAGTTTTTTTTCCTCCTAAGAGACACTGCAAAAACTGCTTCTTCCTGTAGGTGGATAAAAAATAAAGGGACCCTTGAGCATTCACTTGAAAAGCCTCTCTTCTTTATTCAAATGTTTGATAAGTTGGACTTTATTGCCCTGTGGAAAGGGCAAAACAGGGCACTTGATGGTGAGATAAAGGCAACTTCTCACTATACCCTGTGGCATGTAGAATTGTCATGAGAGGGCCGAGGAGTCTCCTGGGAGAGATGGGATCAAGCATCCCACCTGCTTGCTTTTCAGGTACAACATTATTAGAAACTGATGGATTAAAATTGTCTGCTGGTAGGAAAGAGCATAAAAGTTTCTCCAAAGGGGGGCTCATAACGAGGGTAGTAGGGAACTGGGAGGTGGGTCCAAGCTCTATGTCAAGGTCTGGTTGTCCTTGGGGAGAAATGGTTTCAGCCGAGTTTGCATGTGGCTGAATATTTCTCTGGTTCAATCATGACTTGAAAAACAATTCCTCTATGAGAGAGTATAAACAAACAAACAAACAAACAAACAAACCTGTAAATTAGAAGCTCTTGGCAAGTATTTAGATCAGTAAAGTTATCATGACAATAAAAAATAAAAATCCATCAAACTATGTGGTATCATCACTAGAGACATATCATACAATGAGAGCAGAAACAAAGGCAGTCTAAAAACTGATGGCAAGTATTTAGATCAGTAAAGTTATCATGACAATAAAAAATAAAAATCCATCAAACTATGAGGTATCATCACTAGAGACATATCATACAATGAGAGCAGAAACAAAGGCAGTCTAAAAACTGATGCTTAAAACCACAAAAACTACTCATCAGTTCAGGATGGATGGGTGGATTCTGGTAATGACCAGGACAGCATTGAGGGAACAATCAGGAAACTGAAAAAACACAAAGGGCAAGAACATGTGCATACCCCAAGTTGATGAAGACTTTTTATGCCAATTACATAATAAAGCAGCTCGTACGCCATGAAAAGCACTCAGATAAAATTGTTCTCATCAGTTTTTAACAGGTGTCCCTCCACTCTTTTAAGTCTTAATCTTCCAAGGAGATTACATTGATGTTGATTAGAGGGCTGTTAATTTGGCATGATCAGAGGCTGTGTGTGGTGGTTCTGGGGGCTTTAAAAGGAGAGCATGTGAGGGTCTCTCTTTCTCTGCTGTACCATTCTCAACATGTGACACCCCGCATTGCTGTAGATTCACGTCACCAGATGTGTTCCCTGGACTGTGGACCTCCCAGCCTCCAAACCTGTTTATCCTGGCCCAGACTGGCAGCCTCTGTGTCCTGTGTTGGAACATCTGCACACTGGATGCTCACTCTGAATCCAGCCACCAATCTGTGAAAAATCTAAGCTGAATGAAGTGATTTTGTGTAGATGCTGTGGTTGACAGCTCCACCTATGTTCCTGTCTTCCAACCAGGTAATAGATACATCACTAGGGCAAAAGATAAGAAGGAGTCGGCCATGAACAGAGACTAGGGAAGAACATTCCAGACCAGTTGAGTGAAGAGTGAAGCTAGTTGGCTCTATCACTGCTACTGGAATGAACTAGAAGAGTGGCATTGCTCCATGCTTTGCCTTTGATATCAGATAAGTTATCTGCAATACAAGCAGAGCTGATCATATTTAGAAGTTATTCTGAATTTTGATTGCACAAAAATAGATTGTAAACCAAACATTAAAACTAATTTTACAAATAAAAGTATAAATGAAAAAAAAAAAAAGCCACGTGTGTGTATGAATTTGTATGTGGGTATGTGCATGCACGCATGTTTCCAGAGCTTCAGCAAACTCCTCAGCTTTGTCTGTTCTTCCCCAGGTGTGTGGTGAGTGGGGCTGTTAGTCCTCACCGCTCAGCTGGCTGCCGGAGGATTTCCCACTGACTCCCATCTTTCCTTCTTCCAGAGAAACAAAACAGGACAAAGCCAGAGTGCTTTCGTGTTCAGAGGACGGAATCCACTCTTACTGTTTTCACTAATCCAGTGAAATCAACTTTCCACTTTATCCTGGAGGACTCAGTAAATGTAAAATCTCTTTTGGAACTGAGATTCTATCATTTTATTCAGTAAACACTTTCTTCAGCTTTTTAGCAAGAGGTTAACTACGTATAATCTGAAATTTTACATTATGAATATCTTTTAAAACCATCTAAAAATATCAGCCTTTGGGCCGGCCTGGTGGCGCACTGGATAGTGCGCCGCTTGGGAAGCACGGCGGCGCTCCCGCCCGAGGGTTCGGATCCCACATACAGACCGGTTCCCGCTCACTGGCTGAGCGAGGCGCGGGAGCAGCACCGAGGGTTGCGATCCCGTTGCTGGTCCCCGGTCCGGTACGGGGGCGACACTGAGGGTTGCGATCCCGTTGCCGGTCCTGTACGGGCGCAACACTGAGGGTTGCGATCCGTTGCCGGACACGGAAAAAGACAAAAGACAA
>NW_007730855.1:148063-151242 GCF_000696425.1 Galeopterus variegatus | reverse complement strand
AATAAAATTTTTCCTTTAAATTTTTTTTTTTTTTTTTTTTTTTTTTACTATTCATTTCTGCTTTGTAGGATAATAAAATTTTGTTCCTACTTTTAAAAACTTATTATGCCACAGTGAAGGCATTGCCAGCAGGGAAGAGATAATAGGATCCATCCGTGAGGTTGTTTTGATATTTTGAGCATACTTTAGTCATATTCGTTTGTCTTTGATGGCTCTTGCAAATTACAAGGCAAAAAGAGACTGATATTTTGAATTCTGTGAAGCAGACAAATTACAAAGAGAAAGAATTTTGTCCAGTTTCATCAGTGCTAAATCCTCAAGGAAGTTTTGAGCATATAACAAATGCTCAATAGTACTGCTTAAATAAGTAACTAAATGACTGATGTGTGAGAATATTCTTAAAACCCAGAAGACAGAACTCCATCTTTATTTGGAGTAAACTTACCTCATCTATAACAGAATTAAAATTATCCTCCTTACTTTTTCTCCCCAGTTCCAACATGAATGATAATACATGATAATGTCGGATTCCATTTGAAAAGCACATATTCTACCCTTTGTTTTAGAAGTAAAGTCAAGGGTAGGACTCAACCTAGAATGAGATTGTATTGGTCCATTTCTGTTGCTTATAACAAAATACTTGAAACTGTGTGATTTAAAAAGAAAATGAAATTTATTGCTTATAGTTTCTGAGGCTGGGAAATCCAAAGTCCAGGGAACACATATGATGAGAGACATCGTGGTGGTGGTGGCAGTGACAGCGGAGTATCACACTGTGAAATGGTGGAGCCGCGAGAGCGGAGAGACTAATTTCCTCATTCACTCTCTTCTTAAAGCCCTCAGAGCCACGCCCATGACACCACTTTTCATCCATTCATTATGACACGGTCCTGCAATCTAATCATCTCTTCAAGGCCCAACCTCTCGGTTACCATAACAGCATTTCCCAACCTCTACAGTCACCATGGGGATTAAGCCTCAGTGAGGTTTTGGGGGCATCCAATCTACATCAGGGTCATGGCTGTCTTCATCAAAATGGAATTTAAGAGATTTTTGGTGACAATTAATTTGCTTGACACTCATTGCTGTCACAATGCCCCCTGTACTTCATTCTTCCATAGGAATAGAGTAACACACATGAAGAGATTAAAAAGATGTTCTTTGTATTCTACCATTCTTTTTAAAAACATTTACTTCACTTCTATTGTGAGTCAGACACCACATCGAAGATACAAAAATGAGTAAAACAAAGCTAAAAGGGCTCACGGTCTAGAGAAGAAAAATACGAGGCTCACATGAATAGACACAGGGCTTCTGTGGAGGTACAGAGCACAGGAGGAGAGGCCGAGAGCCTGGCAGAGGGAGAAAGCCTTCCCAGAGGTGGCCGCCCCACAACTGAGTCTTAAAGGGTGATTCTGTATTCACCAGATTTGGAGTCAAAGAGCTATTCTAGACACGAGTAGAAGGTTATGGAAACAGCAATAGTGGGCATTGGCAGGGAGGAGTTGACAGGAGAGGTATTCAGGTGACAGGTTCACTCTATCGGCCCTTTATAGAAAAATTTTAATTGAAGCATGGTCTAGAGGGTGAGCTCAAGACCACAGGTAGAGAGGTATTTTTTTTTTTGTAAACATAAGAATAACACATTTTTTTCTATGAATTAGGAAGGAGAAAAGCGCATGGTCTAGAGGGTGAGCTCAAGACCACAGGTAGAGAGGTATTTTTTTTTTTTGTAAACATAAGAATAACACATTTTTTTCTATGAATTAGGAAGGAGAAAAGCTAAGGATGAATAAAGTTGGATTACTTGCAAAATAGTGGAGAAGAAAATCATTCCCTCATCATAGTATCAACTTCTAATGGAAAAAAAAAAAAAACAACATAAGATCATCCATTAAGAATGAGGGAGAAAAGGTCTCTAGGGTGTGTATGGTCTTTTTTAAAGGGATGGACATTATAAAAATGATTTTGAGATGACTTACCACACAATAACCTCAAATCTTGAACAGTGCTTGGCATTTTGCTATCATTCAATTAATATTGAATCAAAATACTAGCGAAATTTAAATACCAAAATTACCCATCACAAGTTAAGTGAGCTGAGAAGTCATTACTTCATCCTAACAAGAAGTAAAACACTAAACAAACTAAAAAATCAACAGTTCTTAAATCCATCAGAGAAATGAGGTCGCAGGGAAAACTGCTGCCCCCCAAATTGGAGAGAAACAAGAAGATACAGAGAGTCACAACGTATCGGAGCAGAAACCCACAAGCAGAGACCTCTTCAGGAACCAGTGTCAGGGAAAGAGAACCTGAACCATAATTAACAAATTTCCGGAGGTTAAGTGTGGGTAAGTATGAGAGGCGAAGAACTCCAGGGGAAACTAGTCATACGGAGACCTCCACACTTTTGTGAGTTTTAACTCCAAGAGCACTACCAGATTCTCACAATGAATAACAAAGAAAAATTCCCTGATGCTTCCATTAAGAGGGGAGCCAGTTTGAAATACACCAGAGCACTTTGTCCTTAATAAGGCCTAGTTTCAGTAGACACCATTTTACCAGAACCTAAAGTGCTAGGGTTTTATCAGAGCATAACCTACCTGGGGGAAGAGAAAATGGAAACATCTCACTTCAGCCACCCCTATCCATTTTCTCCCACGTAAGGTGGTATGGGGGTGAGTAGGACTGGGAAGCACTAGAGAAGTTCACAGCCCAGGGAAACAGACTCACCGAGTAACTAAGACCTAATCGTGGAACTGTAGAGTGCTCCCCATTTCCCCACACCTTACCAATACATTTCTAAAGGCTTATTTACCACAGTTCCTTTTACCTAATATATGATGTCTACCTTCCAAAAAAAATTATAGATCATACTAAAAGGCAAATAGCAAATAACACAGTTTGAAGAAACTGAGCAAGCATCAGAACCAGAGTCAGATATGGCAGGAATGTAAAAATTATCAGACCAAGAAATTAGAAAAATACATAATTAATATGCCAAGGATTTTAATTGAAAGAGTAGACAAAATGAAGAACAAATGGATAACTTAAGCAGAGAGCTGGAAATCTTAAGAAAGAATAAAGAAGAATTGCTAAAGATCAAAAACAGTATAATAGAAATGAAGAATGCCTTTGACGGGCTTATTAGTAGACTGAACACAGCTGAGAAAAGAGTC
>NW_007730855.1:146555-147768 GCF_000696425.1 Galeopterus variegatus | reverse complement strand
GAAAAATACATAATTAATATGCCAAGGATTTTAATTGAAAGAGTAGACAAAATGAAGAACAGATGGATAACTTAAGCAGAGAGCTGGAAATCTTAAGAAAGAATAAAGAAGAATTGCTAAAGATCAAAAACAGTATAATAGAAATGAAGAATGCCTTTGACGGGCTTATTAGTAGACTGAACACAGCTGAGAAAAGAGTCTCTGAGATTGAGGATACTACAATAGAAACTTTCAAAAGTGAGTAGCAAAGAACAAAATGACTAAACACACACACACAGAGAACATAATATCTGAGATCTTTGGGAAAACTAAAAAACATGTAATACATGTATGATGGGAATACCAAAAAGACAGGAAGAAGAGAAAGGAACAGAAGAAATATTTAAAGCAACAATGACTGAGATTTTTTCCAAATGAATATCAGACATTAAATACAGATCTAGGAAGTGTGGAGAATATGAAGCAGGATAAACACAAATAAATAATAAATAATTCTACATATAGCACACCAAACTTCAGAAAATCAAGGACGGAGAAAAAAAAAAAGTATTGAAAGAAGCCAGAGCAAACAAACAAAACAAAACAAAACCTATATAGAAGTGTAAACCTAAGAATTACATCTAACTTCTCAGAAACCATGGAAACAAGAAGAGAATAGAGTAAAATATTTAAAGTGTTGAGAGAAAAAAATACAACAACCTACAATTCTGTACCCAGTAAAATTATCCTTCAAAGGTAAAGGAGAAATAAAGACTTTCTCAAACAAAAATTTAGGAATTTGTTGCCAGTAGACCTACCTTGCAAGAAATATTTAAAAGAAGGTTTTTACCAAGAAGGAAAAGGATATAGGCCAGACACTTCAATCTACATTAAGAAAGGAAGAGCATCAAAGAAGGAATAAGTGTATTGACAAAATAAAAATAATAAATAAATAAATAAAAGAAAAGAAAAAAAAAAGAAGGAATAAGTGAAGGTAAAATGAAAACTTTTATTTTTCTTATTCTTGATTGATCTAACAAATAACAGTTTGTACTAAATAATAGCAACAATGTATTTGATTATGTATGCTTATGTATCTAAGTGAAACAAATGACACCAATCATACAAGACAGGAGAAAGAGGAATTAGAAATATTTTGTATCACGAGATACTTGCACTACCTCTGGAGTGGTACAGTGTTATTTTAAAATGGACTTGTATTAATATTATGATA
>NW_007730855.1:141927-145816 GCF_000696425.1 Galeopterus variegatus | reverse complement strand
TTTTTGAGTTTCACCCATTTTGTTGTGTATAGCAGTATTTCTTTCATTTTCCTATTTGTACTGTATTTTATTGGATAAATATATGGCCTTTTATCTATTGCTTCTGCTGATGATAGACTACTATAAATAATAGTGTCATAAACACTCTTGTGCACAAGTTTTGATGCACATTTAAAGGCATTTATTTTGGTCATAGCTTATGCACATGTTCAAAATGTAGATGATGATGATGTCAAAGAGTTGATACAAGTTTATATGACCTGGACCATTGATATCTGGAATTTCCACACTCTCCATATCATTGCCAAAATTTGTATATTTATTTAAAAAAAATAACTGTTCTGGTCATTGTGTAGTAGCATCTAATTGAAATTTTATTTTCTGATTACTAATGAGTTTGCGTTCCTTTTTATATATTTATTGGTCACCTAAAGATCCTCTTTGAATCAGTGGCTGTTCAAGTCTCTTGTCAAAGTAAAAAAGAAAAAAGTGCATGGTTAATCTTTATCTAATTGTGGTAGTTCTTAATATATTCTGGATACAATCCCTTCTTTGGTTCCATATAGTACAAATATCTTTCCTACTCTGTTACTTGCATTTGTCTTTGCTAAATGGTGCAATGTATGAACTGAAAATACTAGTTTTCTTATACTCTAGTTTGTCAATATTTTTCTTTTTCTTTTTTTGGTCACTAGCCAGTAGGAGGATTCAGACCCTTGACCTTAGCTTTATACACCATGCTCTAACAAACTGAGCTAAATAGACAGCCTCATCTTTTTCTTTATGGTTAATGATTTTCAGTTTTAAGCCAGTATCCAGTTATCTCCTAAAAGTCTGTTTATTTCACTTTCCCCAAAGCACATTCACCCTGGAAAATAGCTATAGGTCACTTTAGGAAAGGCTACAAGAGAAATTCACAGTGTCAAGTTTAAGCTGGAAAGGAGGATCCTTTCTCAAGGGAAATGAGACCACCCCACCCCTTTCATTTGGATGGCTCAGGGTCTGTGCACTGACTAATGTCCTGAATTTGCTTGAGGGGCTGCAGTTCTCTATTTTGGCAATTCAAGTCAGAGTTTGGATCTTGTGCAGGATTCAGGCTGCTTCTACGCATGACAGAAAGCAGCAGGCAGCCAGCAAGTGCAAGATCACATGGCAAGAAGAAGCCAGAGAGGGAGGGAGGGGAGATGCCAGGGTCCTTTAAACAACCAGCTCTCACAGGAATTAATAGACAGAGAAGTCACTCATGTCCCCCGACCCCCTCCCCCACCACTGGAGGGCATTAATCTATTTGTGAGGGATCCACCTCTATGACCCAAACAGTTCCCAATACTGCCACATTAGGGATCAGATTTTGACAAGCTTTGGGCGACAACACATCCAAACTCTATCGTTCTTCCCTTGGCACCCCAAAATTCATGTCCCTCTCACATACAGAATACAATCATTCCATCCCAACAGTCCCCCAAATCTTAGTTTGTTCTAGCACCAACTTAAAAGTCCAAAGTCCAAAGTCTCATCTGAGATGAAAGGCAAAGCTTCTTCTAGCTGTGAACCTGCAAAGTTCAAAGACAAATTTATCTACTTCCAAGATACAAAGGTGGAACACACATTCCTATCCAAAAGGAGAGAACAGGCCAGAAGAAAGGAGAAAAAGGCCCCAAACAAATCTGAAANAGAAATTCACAGTGTCAAGTTTAAGCTGGAAAGGAGGATCCTTTCTCAAGGGAAATGAGACCACCCCACCCCTTTCATTTGGATGGCTCAGGGTCTGTGCACTGACTAATGTCCTGAATTTGCTTGAGGGGCTGCTGTTCTCTATTGTGGCGATTCAAGTCAGAGTTTGCATCTCGTGCAGGATTCAGGCTGCTTCTACGCATGACAGAAAGCAGCAGGCAGCCAGCAAGTGCAAGATCACAAGGCAAGAAGAAGCCAGAGAGGGAGGGAGGGGAGATGCCAGGGTCCTTTAAACAACCAGCTCTCACAGGAATTAATAGAGGGAGAAGTCACTCATGTCCCCCGACCCCCCACCACTGGAGGGCATTAATCTATTTGTGAGGGATCCACCTCTATGACCCAAACAGTTCCCAACACTGCCACATTAGGGATCAGATTTTGACAAGCTTTGGGAGACAACACATCCAAACTCTATCGTTCTTCCCTTGGCACCCCAAAATTCATGTCCCTCTCACATACAGAATACAATCATTCCATCCCAACAGTCCCCAAAATCTTAGTTTGTTCTAGCACCAACTTAAAAGTCCAAAGTCCAAAGTCTCATCTGAGACGAAAGGCAAAGCTTCTTCTAGCTGTGAACCTGCAAAGTTCAAAGACAAATTTATCTACTTCCAAGATACAATGGTGGAACACACATTTCTATCCAAAAGGAGAGAACAGGCCAGAAGAAAGGAGAAAAAGGCCCCAAACAAATCTGAAACCCAGCAGTGCAGACATTAAATCTCACAGTGCCAAAATAATCTTAGACTCCAAGTCCTGCATCCTGGGCACAGTGGGGGTTTTGGCCCCCAAAGCATCAGGCAGCCCTGCCCCCATGGCTTTGCTGGGAACAGCCTACTGGACTGCACTGGTTCCTGTGGCTTTTCCAGGCAGGTATTGCACACTGCCAGTGGCCTGTCAGTTCTGGGGTCCTGGTGGCAGCTCCGCTCCCATGACTCTGCTAGACATTTCCCTGCTGGGTGCTCTCTGTGGGGGCTCCAACTGGGTTCAGCAGTGCTCTAGTAGATACCCTCTGCAGTGGCTCTGCCCCTGTGGCAGGTCTCTGCCTGGACTCGCAGGTTTTTCCATACATCCTCTGCGATCTGGGTGGAGCTTGCCATGCCTCTGCAGCTCTTGTGTTCTACCTGCCTGCAGAAACATGGATGAAACCAGGATTCCTGCTCATGTTCTTCAGAGCTGCTGCATGAACCATACTTAGGGCTGCTTGAGGTAACACTGCCCCAGCTGCAGTGGCTGGGATGCAGGGAACAGTGTCCTGAGGTGGCACAGGGCAGTGGCGCCCCCAGTCTGTCCCCTGGAACAATTTGGTTTTCTTAGGCTTCTGGGTCTGTGATGGGAGGGGTGGCCCCTGGAGACTTCTGAAATGCCTTCAGGGCCTTTCTCCCACTGTTTTGGCTACTAGCGTCTGGCTGCCTCATTGCCAAGCTAATGTCTTTAGCAATGAGTCTATCTGCTGCACCCTGGGATTCTTCTGAAAATGTTCTCATTCTCTACCATATGGCCAGGCTGCAAATTTTCTAAATCTTTATGCTCTGCTTCCCTTTTAGTTACAAATTCTGGGTTCATGTCATGCCTTTGCTGCCATAACTGAACATAGGCTATTGCAAATAGCTATGCAGCTTCCTGAATGCTTTGCTGCTTAAAAATTTCTTCTGCCAAATACTCTGGTTCACCACTCAAGTCCCACCTTCCACAAAGTCATAGGGCATAGACAGAATGCAGCAAAGTTTCTTGTTGTGGTGTAGTAAGGGTGATCTTTTGTCCAATTCCTCATATAAAGTTCCTCATTTCTATCTGAGACTTCATCAGCACGGCCTTTACTATTCACCTTTCCATCAGCATTCTAATCACAGCCATTTATCCAATCTCTAGGAAGTTCCAAACGTTTTTTCTTCTTCTGAGTCCTCCAAACTCCTCCAACCTTTGCCCATTACACAGTTCCAAAGCTACTTTCACATTTTCGGGTATCTGTATAGTAACACTCTACTCCTCAGTACCAATTTTCTGTATTGGTCCATTTTTGTGTTGCTTTAACAGAATGCCCGAGACTGAGTAATTTATAAAGAAAAGAGGTTTATTTGACTCATCACTCTGGGGCAGCTGCATCTGGTGTGGGCCTCTGGCTGCTTCTTCCTTTTTTTTTTTTTTTTTTTTT